>NC_087477.1:83513470-83753470 GCF_036417665.1 Passer domesticus
ACAACTTCCTTCCTATCCCCTTCCACAGTAGCTCCAGTTCAGCCAGGTAAATCAGGTGTGCAATCCTTTGAAGCCTCCAGGCTTCACCCTGGAAAGATCTACCACAGAGTTTTCCCCACCCAGGCTGAAAGAGAAGACTTCCTCATGGAGCCTCCCAACACTGATCCTCCCAGCCTGCATTCCCCATGTGTCCCAAATTCTCGTGTTTCCTCCTTTCCCTGTTTCCTCACAGGCTGTGCCATCCCTGGTGCCTGCCCCTTCTTCCCTGCAGGGCAGTGCCCTCTGCCCTGCCCTTTGTGCCACCAAGATTATGCAGAGCACATGGTCTCATCTTTTGTCCCTGATTTCCCTTCAGCCTGCTGGAATAAACCTTGCTGTAATTTATCACAAAAAGGCCCTTCTTGCCTGTCTTGGCTGAGCTAGCCCTGGTGAGTGTGGTGTGTGGACTGGACTGCTTTGCCTGAATTCCTGCCCAAGCAGGGTACTCCTACTCCTTTCCCGCAGGAGATGTGCCTTAGGTTCAAAGATTTAATTGTGTATTGTGTTCCCATCTGTCAGAGGTGGGGCAGTTATCTTCTGTTCATTGGGAAGCTTTCTTTATCTCTTCCACAGCCAATCCTCCCTCTGGGGAATATCTACTGTCAATGGGCCATTTATTGTTAATTATCTAATGTCAATGGGCCATTTATTGTTAATTATCTAATGTCAATGGGCCATTGAGTCACACTGATAAAACCCCATCATCCCATTGGGAGATGCTCTGCCCAGGGGAGGAGCCAAGCATTCCTGCCTGGATATAAGCTGGGGTTTGGAACAGCACAGCAGCCTCTGCCCCCTGCATTCCCAGAGGAGCAGCTTTCTCCTGCCCTGCATTCCCAGAGGAGCAGCTTTCTCCTGCCCTGCATTCACCTGGCTTTTCAAACCAAGGCAAGACCCCTTTTGGGAATCAGGCAGCACTTGCAGCATCTAAGCCCCAGGCTCACTCCAGCTGGGTGAGCGGCGCGGGAGGAGCCGCAGCCATGGCGGAACGGAAAGTGCTGAACAAATATTACCCCCCGGACTTCGATCCCGCCAAGATCCCGAGGCTGAAGCTCCCGAAGGACCGGCAGTACGTGGTGAGGCTGATGGCCCCCTTCAACATGCGGTGCAGGACGTGTGGGGAGTACATCTACAAGGGCAAGAAGTTCAACGCCCGCAAGGAGACGGTGCTGAACGAGTCCTACCTGGGGCTGCCCATCTTCCGCTTCTACATCAAGTGCCCGCGCTGCCTGGCTGAGATCACCTTCAAGACAGACCCCCAGAACACGGATTACGCCATGGAGCACGGCGCCACCAGGAACTTCCAGGCAGAGAAGCTCCTGGAGGAGGAGGAGAAGAGGATGCAGAAGGAGAGGGAAGAGGAGGAGCTCAACAATCCCATGAAGGTCCTGGAGAACCGAATCAAGGAGTCCAAGCTGGAGATGGAGATCCTGGAGAACCTGCAGGAGCTGAAGGAGCTCAACCAGCGCCAGGCCAATGTGGATTTTGAGGCTATGCTGAAGCAGCACAAGGAGCTGGAGGAGGAGCAGAGGCGCAAGGAGCAGGAGGAGGACGAGCAGGAGATGAAGGCCATGCTGGAGCAGGCCCAGAACCGCCGGCTCCTGGTGGATTCTGACTCTGACGAGGAACCAGCAAAGCGCTGTCCAAATCCCACGGCCCAAACAAAACCCACGGCCATCCTGCAGGAGGGCCCCCAGAGCAAGAGGCCGAGGACGCAGAGCTGGGAGCGCAGCGTGGGCAAGCTCAGCACCAGGGCCCGGCTGGCCGGGCTGGTGGCCCGCAGGAAGCAGAAGCCAGATCCTGCCCTGGATAACGGGATGGAAACCCCAGGCAGCACGGCCACCACCGGCTCGCCTCCAGCAGCAGCAGCAGCCACGTCCTCGCTGGGTTTGCTGGGAGCCTATGAGGACAGCGAGGACAGCGAGGACAGCGCCAGCGGCTGAGGAGCTGCCAGGGTGGGGACAGAGCAGGGACGGGGCTGTCCCTGCTCCCTGCTGCTCCTGGAGCCCCACACGGAGCAGATCCCACCTTTGCACAGCCTGGGGGGCTCCTCCAGCCCCTCACTGCGGGGACAGGGCTGTCCTGCCACCACCAGCCTCCCTAGATGTCCCCAGGAGCTCGGGGACAAACCCCTCCCTGCTGTCCTGTGCCTGCAGGGCTCCAGCAGCCACAACTCTAGAATAAATGGGACCTGGCAGAAACCCCCCCCCCAAAAAAAAAAAAACAAAAAAACCAAAAAAACCCCCCAAAAAACCCCAAAACAAAAAAAAACAACAACAAAAAAAAAACAACAAAAAAAACCCAAAAACAACAAAAAACCAACAAAACAAACAAAAAAAAACACAAAAAGTTTTTAAAAACCCCCCCAAAAAAAGTGCACTTGACTGCCTAGCCTGAATTCCTACCCAAGGAGCCTTTCCACAGGAGATGCTTCTTGGGAATTAGGCAGCAGCTTCCACCTTCTACACCCCACACTGCTGCAAGTTGGCGCCCTGACCGTGGGGCTTCTCATTTGCCCTTTGAAAGCACCTCCACTGGCCAGCCACTGGGTTTTAATTTGCAGCCAAGTGCTCCAATTCCCCAAGGGAAAAAACCCCAATGTTCTGGGGAATTTCTCAGGGGCCAGCTAAGAACCCTCAAGACCTCAAGGGCTGGTCGATTCAGCCAAACTCCTGCAAGATCTTTCTTCTGAGCCGTTTTGTCCCTCTTTTTCCACAACCTCAGAGCCCTGAGGCACCAAGAAGCCATCTGTGACACCACCAGCTGTGAGGAAGGGTGCTGACTGTCCCAGGCCTACCAACGTGGTCAGGCAGGGACACAGAGAACGCTGGTGAGTGCCCTTCCTATTGAATCCAAGGATGAGGTGATCTGCTGAACTCCAGCTGGCAAACCTGCACATCCTGATGGGCCAGGAGATGTTTTAATCACAGGAGACACTGTTAATGAGTTACACGTGCTCCCACAAGTCCAGACTGTGGGGCCAATGGATGAGATCACTGTGACTGTAACATGTGCAGACCCACCCTGGCACCTAAGGGCTCACCTATACCCAAGCTTTTCTTGTACCCACCTGGGCTGATGTTTTGCCAGAAAATCCTACGGTTTTCTGGGCAGAGATGCTCTGCCAAGGCAGACATCCTACAGAATGTGGCTTGTCTAACAAAGGTACCAAAGTTTCTCTTCCAGGTGTGGCTGACACCGGGTCAGATGTCACCATCATTGCTCACTCCAAGTGGCCACAGGGCTGGGAATTGGTGCCAGCCAGTGGAGGCATCTCTGGGACTGGAGCAGCTGCCACCTCTGTGTGCAGTAAAAGGTCAATCCTCACTGGAGGTCCTGAGGGTCAAATTGCCACAGTGAGACCTTTAGTGGTAAAGGCACCTGTCATTTTTTGGGGCAGAGACAGTGGGGAACCAGACCAGAAATCCCTTCACGCCCACAGGATTTCCAGCTGGGGCCACTGCAGAGCGCCCCACCTCATCACTCACATGGAAATGGGATGGTCCCAATTGGGTGGATCAATGGCCCCTGGCAGAAGTCAAACCAAAGGTGCTGGAATCCCTAGTGCAGGAGGAGCAATCTAAGCCCTTGGAACACCCGTCTTTGTCATTCATGAATCAGGCAAAGACAAGTGGAGGCTCCTGCAAGACCTCAGAAAGGCCAATGAGGTCACTGAAGACATGAGCCCTTTACAGCCTGGCCTCCCTCACCTTCAGTGCTCCCGAGATTGGAAATTGGCAGTCATTGATATTAAGGACTGTTTTTTTAATATCCCACTCCATCCTAGAGATGCCCCAAGATTTGCATTTTCTGTGCCATTAATAGACAAGCCCCTCTCAGAAGGTATCAATGGCAAGTTCTTCCTCAAGGGATGAAGACTCAGGAGCCATCTGCCAAATGTTTGTTGCCCACATTCTCTCGTGCATTTGGGAGAAGTTCCCAGGTGCCATAATTCTTCACTACATGGATGATGTCCTTGCATGCACTGAGCCTGACTCTTCCTTGGAGACTGTTCTCAAGCAGACTGTCCAAGCCATCGAGGGAGCAGGATTTGAGACTTCTACAGAGAAGATTCAGCACACCTACCTTGGACTCTGAACCAGTGGAAGGACCACCGTGCCCCAGCAGCTCACCATCCAGGACAACCCAGGGACCCTGAGGGACCTGCATCAGCTGTGTGGGAGCATCAGCTGGGTCTGTCCACTGCTAGGGATCACAACTGAGGACTCATCACCCCTTTTCAACCTCCTGAGAGGCCCTGATGGCCTCGACTCCCCAGGAACCTCACACTGGAGGCTCATTGTCTTGGTTTGACCCGGAAGTGAGTTTTTGGAAAAGTTGTGGTCAAACCAATCAGTGGCCAGATTTGAAATTGGCACTTGTGGTAGCCACTGAGGTTTGGATACGCCTCTGAGAACACACAGGGGTTAAAAGCAGGAGATTCCCAAAGAACTTCCTCTTTAGAATCCAGCGTTGGTGAGTGGAGTCTGACCTCTCCCCTGCCCAGCTGTGTCTGGGTGGGGCAGGGGAGGCCATGCAGCCTGTGGGGAGGAGGCCAGAGCCCTGAGAGGTGCAGGGGTAGAAGAGACCTGGGGTGTCTGGGCAGCCCCCGCCCTGGGAGAGAGAGACAGAGACTGTGCTGGCAGCATGGCCAGGCAGAAGCGGGGGATGCGGCGAGAGAAGGTGCCCGGCAGCTGTGGGAGTCTTTGGGCAGGCAGAAGTGAACATTTTAACCCCTTGGTAGACTAATAGAAACCTTACAAATACTGAATCCTCCTGAATCAGAGTGAGGAGAGAGAGATGGGAGATGAAATGGGCAAGCGTGAAGAAAGCTGGAAGAGGAGAGAAGAATCCTGGGTGGAAGAGATGATGGAGTGGCCTTGGGCTGGACTCTTTCTTGTATGGCCATGGACAGACCCGTGTTTTTTCCCTGTGACCCAGAGACTGTATTTAGGGGGAGGCAACACCCGGGAGTCAAGAGTGAAGCCACGGCGTGAGCAGAGACGGCTGAGGAGGGTGTGAGATGCCCTCTGTCTCCACAGAGAGGGTTTGAGATCTCTGTTCATGAGGCCCCTCGGCCCCAGGGGGTGAAATTTGGGGGGGACTGGTGTCCCGAAGTTGAGAGACTGCTGTTTCTAGAAGTGGGTGGAGCATCTTTAAACGGGAAACCCTAAAAGCAGTCCTGGCCCGTGTCCAGTGGTGAGAGCCCTGGACATGGGTGGGAGAAGTCCCAAGGGCCGATGTTCTCTGAGCAAGGCCATGGGTGACACGGAAGCACAAGAAGTTTCAACTGTGCTTCTAGAAGAAGCTATGGTGCAAGGGGGGACTCCTCTCTCCCTGATAGATTTGAAGGTTGATTATTTGAAAGGTAGTAATAGACTGGAAGTTAATTACCTGAAAGATGGTGATTGGGTAGAAATCTAAGCTGTTATTTCATTCTGTGGAAAAAAGGGAGGGGGGAGGAAGAATGTATTTGGAAGGTTTTCATTCTTAGCTTTGTATGTGTTCCTTTTCAGATATTGTAATTAATAAAGTGTTGTGTTTTTCCCTCCATCCCCCAGTAAGAGCCTGCTTTGTTCTGTTCCCGAATCACATCTCACAATAACCATTTTAGAAATACACCTGCCATGGAGGCCCTGGCTCTATGCCAAAATCAAACCACGACACCCATGAAGTGATCCAGAAGGTATCAGAGGCACTGTCCACGAGACAAGCCCACTGCTGATCCTACCCTGCCTTTCCAGTTTGTCATCCTGGGTAGGTCACCCAAGGTCCATGGGCTCCTTTTCCAGCGGGATGCCACTCTGAGAGATTAGTTCCTAATTACAGAGTGGGGGTTTCCAGCACACAAACCCAGTAAGACCATCACACCACCTCAGGAGCGTGTGGCCCAGCTTACCACAAAGGCCAGAGCTCCCCTCAGGAGCCCAGCAGGGTGTGAATGCACAGGCATGTACCTTCCAGGGACATTGAACAGTCTAGAACCTTTGCTCCAAACCAATGAGCACCTCCAGCTCACTCTGAACAGCTACCCAGGCCAAATCTCCATCCACCTACCCAAACATAAACTATCCCATGCTTGCTTTAATTTGGTCCCGAATTCATGAAGAAGTAGAACCCCTCTAAAGGCATAGACTGTATTTACTGATGGTTCAGGGGGATCCCACAAGTCAGTTACGATATGGAAGAATCCTGACACTCAGGAGTGGGAGTCTGATGTTCAGATTGCTCGAGGATCCCCACAAATAGCAGAATTAGCAGCCGTTGTCAGAGCCTTTGAGAAATTCAAACAACCCCTAAATTTAGTTACTGATTCGGCCTGTGTTGCTGGGATAGCTGAAAGAGCAGAACATTCCTTGTTAGAGGAAGTGCCAAATCCAGGTTTATAGGGCTTGCTCTCAGAATTAACACACCTCCTCTCCCACCGAGAGCAACCACATCACAGCATACACGTGAGGTCACACCCTGACCTCCCAGCACCAGCCACTGAAGGCAACTGGAGGGCAGATATTTTAGCCATGGCAGTGCAGACCACCCTAGCAGACATTTTTAATCAGGCTAAATTGAGCCATCAGTTTTTTCACCAAAATGCACCAGCCCTTGTCCGGATGTTTAAAATCCAAGGGAACAAGCAAGAGCAATTGTGGGCTCGTGCCCCAATTGCCAAGAGTTTGTTTTTCCCTCCGTGAGGGCCAGGGTTAACCCCCAAGGCCTCGAAAGTTTTAGCTTTGGCAAACAGATGTCACACATGATGCACCTTTTGGGAGACAAAAATACATTCATGTGTCCATAGATACGTTCTCTGGGGCAGTGTTTGCATCAGCCCATGCAGGAGAAAAGACAAAAGATGGCATCCAACATTTCCTCCTAGTGTTTTCCACCCTAGGCATTCTCCAAACTGATAATGGTCCTGCTTACACCTCCAGAAGTTTCAGACAGTTCCAGATCAATGCGGGGTGAAACACAGCACTGGCGTTCCCCTCACCAGCAGGGCAATCTGCTGTAGAGAGGGCTCACTGTACACTCACGAGAGTCCTTGGCCAGCAGCACGGGGGAGTTGGAACACTACTGAATGTAGAAAGATTATGTAAGGCTCTTTATGCCATCAATTTTCTTAATAATTCATTAGTGCAGCCAATTCCCCCCACTGTCAGGCACTTCTCCAGCATGCACAGAGCTCAGCTCACAGAGAAACCCCCTGTGCTGATCAAAGACCCCGAATCCAAACAAATAATGGGCCCATTTAAATTAATTACTGGGGGAGAGGCTATGCTTGCATATCTACAGGGTCTGGCCCAAGGTGGATTCCAGGCAGGAATGTCAGGCTGTACATCAAACTGCCACGTGCAGCAGCATCCAGAGACACTCCTCCTGGCCTCAGAGACAGAAGAGAGATCAAGCTCAGGAGAAGGACAGGACTGTAAAAGCAGACATTTGTCACACAAGATGACTCTGCACTGCTCCAGAAGATGGTAAGACTGTTGAGTTTCATTCGCTCACTGTTCTGCACTTTAGTTGGTTTTACTGCTACCCCTCTTTAATTTGTTGCACTGTTATCCCCTCTTGTTCTCCCTCCCCTTTTCAACTCAGTAAAAACTGAGGGAATGAGATGGGAAGATATGAGGGGCTGTTAAAGCCATGTAAGTCTAAAAATCCATTTTTTCAAACTCGCAGATCCACTCATCCCAAGCACCCTGCCATGTTTCTGCTGGCAGGGAATCCCCAGCTGCTCCAGACAGGATTTTGGGTGCTGCTCACCTTTCCATCAGCTGGTGCATGGGCTGTCCCTCAGCCCAGTCAGAACATGTGGGTCACACTGGCCAGGACTTACAGCAAGACAATCCCTGCCTGGCCATGGGCAGTGTGGTCAACCTGCTGGCAACGTGCCTGCTGGGGATTCCTTAGCAGCAAATGAATTCCCACACACAGATAAGAAACCCAGTCCAGCAGGCATTTGGGATGGGTGGACCAGGACCCTGCCTCGAGCACCAGAGGAACCCCAGGAATTAAAGCTTTTGGGGTCCTCCAAAGCTCAGTACTGTGTCCAATTTCAGTATCAACCTCCCAACCAACACCTGACCCACCTTGAACTTGTTAGGTCTACCCATAGGAAAGATGTAACCCCATTTGACAAAAATTATACCCCTCCACACTGGTGCAATTACACCAGTCCTACACTTTCTTCATCCTCACTCCATCCCAAAGTGCTGCCCCAGGAGTGTTCCTTATCTGTGGAGACTGAGTATGGGATCCCCTCAGGCCTTCAAGGGGGTCCCTGTAGCCTTGGCCAGCTTACTACCCTCACCCCAAACACTCCTTTACTTCAAAACTGGAAACAAAAAGGGAAATTGGCACACCAGAAGAAATCATATACTGAATTTGATGAAAATTGCAACAGACAAGTTTACAACTGGAACAAAGAAAAGAGTCGCGGTCTCACGCTGCTACATCTTTGGGAGGTCACTCAGGGGCCAGCAGGGACAGAGCTGCCCCTGAGGCTGGGCACTGCCCTGGAGAGCTGGTCCCAGCGTGTGGATGCCATCAGGGGAGCAGGCTGGGCACTGCCCTGCCAGGATTTGGGAATTCTGGGCTGTGCCAGGAGGGTTTGGGGTGCCTGACCCCACAGGGGCCCTGCAGAGGGGTCAGACCCCCCAGGCTTGCTCTGGGGGCAGTTTCTGGCTGTGCTGGACAGATGAGGCACAGGCAGGGTGGGGCAGCTGTGAGCAGGCATTCCTTGGAATACTGAGGTGGAATTCAGTGTGGATTCTGCACTCCTGGTCCCTGCTGGGTGGGGCGTGCAGAGGATCTCCTGCAGCACTGCTGGGACACCAGCCCGTGTTCCCTTTGCCATATTCCCAGTCCAGGCAGTGTCACCCTGGCACTGGTGCTGTGACAGAGCCAGCATGGCCCAGCCAGGCTCTGACACCACCCCAGGCCCGGCGCTGTCCCTTTGTGGAGCATCTCCCACAGGCGTGGTGAGGGAGTGGCACAAACTGGAGCTGGCTCTTCACCCTTCACTGGGGGTAACTGGGGCGGGAGGGAAGGGGCGTCCCACAGGCTCTGGCCAGGAACGTGCTGAGGGAGCCTCACTGGGACTCAGTGTCCCCAGTGTCACCCGCCAGCCCAACACCACCCAGCAGCCAGGGGACACCACCCTCAGGGCAGAGAGGAGGAGTGCGGGCAGAGGAGCAGCAGCAGGATGAAGTCACGAGGAGATGGTTTCCAGCTCTTGGATATCCAGGGGTCAGTTAAAGCTCTGGCAGGAGGAGTGCCCGGGAGGTGGCAGGAGGAGTGCCCGGGAGGTGGCACTCGGTCACAGCAATGGAACTGCCTCGTGGGGAGGGCTCTGCTCCTCCCCATAGGGTGCTCCCACCACCCTACAGCTCCCTGGAGCCGAGCTGGGCTAAGCTTGGGCTGGGAAGGAGCAGGTGACCCTCCCTGCTAACTCTGGGGACAGAAGCCACTGCAGGCCTCGGGTGGGAGGAGGGCTGGGGGGCGTTGGCAGCGTGCTCGGGGGGCACAGCTCTGCTGGGTGCTGCTGCCCCGGCGGGCTCACGGGGCCTGGCCCCCGCCCAGGGGGATCTGCAGCAGCGTGGGGGACTGCTCCATGATGCGCACCAGCAGCTGGTCAATGTAGTTCTCCAGCTCCTGGATGTGCTCCTCCTTCTTGCTCAGCTCGCCCTCCTTCTGCAGCAGCAGCTGGATCAGCTCGTCGTGGGTCAGGTGGTAATACTTGGCCGACTGGTCCAGCTGGGCTGGGTCCTGCTGGGAAGCAAGAGGGACATTCAGGGACTGGGACTGAAACCTCTGCTCTGGTAGTGTTTGCAGCATGCAGCGACAGCCAGAGCACTCCTGCTCCCCATGTCTGTCTTTCCAAACTGGAGAGGCAGGAGCAGCACAGGGGACCACAGAGACCTCG
The DNA here is from genome assembly GCF_036417665.1 of Passer domesticus. Taxonomy (NCBI): domain Eukaryota; kingdom Metazoa; phylum Chordata; class Aves; order Passeriformes; family Passeridae; genus Passer; species Passer domesticus. Next base: position 83,523,429 of record NC_087477.1, read on the forward strand.
TGTGCTCATAAAGCACCAGCTGAACTCCCTGCAGCACCCACAGGGCTTCTGAGACCCACAGGGTTGTGCTCATCCTTCAATCAGGTGAACCCCAGCAGCGTTTTCCATGTGACACTGGGGAGACAAACGGAATGGGAGTGGACAAAGGGATGGAGGGATCACGCTCAGAACACCCTGTGTCCCCAGAGGTGCCCCAGGTGCTTTGCTGGCCCCAGCACAGCAGCGTTTGGAGTATATCCAGGTCAGCAAAGCTCCAGAAAGGACCTTCCCCCTGCCAGGATGAGGAACCCTTGAGGGCATCAGGCAGGCAGCTACTACACCTTCCACCTTCCATACCTTGTGGAGACCAGGTTGGATGGGGCTTGGAGCACCCTGGGACAGCGGGAGGTGTCCCTGCCCATGGCAGGGGTGGCTCTGGATGGGATTTAAAGTCCCTTCCAACCCAACCCACCCCACATTTCTACAAGCAGGGGTTCACTCACACACTGGACAACACCACCCCCAAAGCAAGGCAGGTGACAGGAGGACAATGGGGTGAGGAGGTGCAGAACCCATGGCAGAAGAGAGGCAGAGCAGCCCAAGGCCTGCACCCTCACCCAGCCCATGGCAGGCCCTGCCCCTGCCAGCAGCACACCTGCAGCAGGTGTGGCACAGCCTCCTACCTTCAGCTTGGGCTCGGTTTTGTCCGGCTGGGAGGGCGCCAGGGGCTGGACGCTGCTCGTGGTCACTGTCCTCAGCCTCTCCAGGCCATTGCTCAGCGCCGAGCTCAGGCTGGCCCTGTGCTGCTGCTTCCTCTCGCTGGAGCCCTCCTGCACAGCACTCAGGGGCTTCACGGGGTGGGGGCTGCGGGCACAAGGGTGGGACAGTCAGCACCCCCAGAGCTCCCTCTCGCTGGCCCTGAACAGGGATGGCACCCCCAGGGGACTGAGGAGCAGCTGAACCCAGGGGTCTGTGCCTCCCACACCTCTCCTGCTCTGAGGAGAGCCAGCAGGGCAGGGCAGGGCCCGTGGAGCTGCTCCCACCCAGGCAGGAGATAAGGAGATCCAGCACACGTTTGGCTGAGATGCTGGTACTGCACTGCCCACCTCACTGGGAACGCTGTGGGTCACAACTCCCGAGTGCCAGGGCTTCCAACACAGCTCCAGTGTGATCAGAGCCTGCTGCACCCACTGCCCGAGTGCCAGGGCTTCCAACACAGCTCCAGTGTGATCAGAGCCTGCTGCACCCACTGCCCAAGTGCCAGGGCTTCCAACACAGCTCCAGTGTGATCAGAGCCTGCTGCACCCACTGCCCGAGTGCCAGGGCTTCCAACACAGCTCCAGTGTGATCAGAGCCTGCTGCACCCACTGCCCGAGTGCCAGGGCTTCCAACACAGCTCCAGTGTGATCAGAGCCTGCTGCACCCACTGCCCGAGTGCCAGGGCTTCCAACACAGCTCCAGTGTGATCAGAGCCTGCTGCACCACTGCCCAGAACAGCTTTCTGCTGCCCAGGGACCCCCGGATTACTCTGGGGTCACCACTGGGGCTCCAGCCCAAGAGTTCAATGTCCCCTGCCTGAAAGCCACCACAGAATTTGCCCCCTCCACGAGGCCAAAAGGAGGGTGAGGAGCCAGTTAGGGGGAATTAGATTTTCATTTATTTTTGCCTCACTCTTCACCCAAAAGGTTCTTTCTGGGTTTGAACAAAGTCCAGTTCCTTGTCAGAGTGATGGAAAGAGAAGTGACCTGATGCTCCCTCCCTGCAAGGAGCAGGCACAGCTCTGCACCATCCTTGGGATGGAAACACCCAAGTATCTGTCCACTGGGATGGAAACATCCAAACCTCCATCCACTGGGATGGAGACATCCAAACGTCCATCCACTGGGATGGAGACATCCAAACGTCCATCCACTGGGATGGAAACATCCAAACGTCCATCCACTGGGATGGAAACATCCAAACGTCCATCCACTGGGATGGAGACATCCAAACGTCCATCCACTGGGATGGAAACACCCAAACCTCCATCCACTGGGATGGAGACATCCAAACGTCCATCCACTGGGATGGAAACACCCAAACCTCCATCCACTGGGATGGAAACATCCAAACCTCCATCTACTGGGATGGAAACACCCAAACCTCCATCCACTGGGATGGAAACATCCAAATATCTGTCCACTGGGATGGAAACATCCAAACTTCCATCCATGGGGATGGAAACACCCAAACTTCCATCCATGGGGATGGAAACACCCAAACATCCATCCATGGGGATGGAAACATCCAAACCTCCATCCATGGGGATGGAAACACCCAAACCTCCATCCATGGGGATGGAAACATCCAAACATCCATCCATGGGGATGGAAACACCAAACCTCCATCCATTGAGATGGAAACACCCAAACGTCCATCCACTGGGATGGAAACACCCAAACGTCCATCCACGGGGATGGAAACACCAAACGTCCATCCACGGGGATGGAAACATCCAAACCTCCATCCACGGGGATGGAAACATCCAAACCTCCATCCACGGGGATGGAAACATCCAAACGTCCATCCACGGGGATGGAAACACCCAAACCTCCATCCACTGGGATGGAAACACCAAACGTCCATCCACGGGGATGGAAACATCCAAACCTCCATCCACGGGGATGGAAACATCCAAACGTCCATCCACGGGGATGGAAACAGGATCAGGACACACCAAGGACATGGAAATCCTCTTCAACCACGATGATGCCCTGCTGTCCCTGTGCTGGGAGGGGACAGCACTGGCAGCCACCAACCTGCTCCAGCAAGCCAAAGGATCAGCTCCTCCCGAGGGACAGCACAGGGGCAGCTCTGATCTCGTCCCTTTGGTGCCCAGGGACAGGAACAGGGAATGCTGGGGCTGTGCCAGGGCAGGTCAGTCTAAGATCAGGAAAGGCTCTTCCCCAGAGGGTGCTGGCACTGCCCAGGGAATGGGCACGGCCCCGAGGCTGCCAGAGCTCCAGGAGCCTTTGGGCAGCGCTCCAGGGATGCCAGGGTGGGATTTGGGGGTCTGGGCAGGGCCAGGGCTGGATGGATGACTCTGGTGGGTCTCTCCCAGCTCAGCACACTCTGTGATTCTCTGATCCCTTGGCAGAGCTGTCCAAGCACAAGGACGGAGCCCAGCACTCCTGGGCAGCTGGCAAGGATGGAGAGGGATCCCACAGCCCTCAGGGGAGCCACTGACAGTGCCAGGGGCTGCAGGAGCTGCTGCTCTGCACAGGAGGCTCCAGCACTGCCCACTGGGACTAAACGCTGAGCAGGAGCTACAAGCACCAGGACACTGCAGGACAGAGGGCTGGGAGAGCCACCAGGGCTGCCCATCACAGCCAGGCTGAGCCCACATGTCACTGTCACCTTGTGCACCCCACAGCCAGCACAGAGCTACAACCAGAGCATGGCTGGGAGCCTCCCTGGGACCAAGCTGCCCTGGAAGGCAGAGGGAATGCTTGGAGGGGTTTGAAACAGGGAGATATTCCCACCCAGGGGCGGTGACAGGCAGCTGTCAGCCCCGTGGCCAGTGGGAACAGTCACTGCTGCAGGGCTGGGAAAGGCACTTTTGAAAAGAAATCATTATTCTCCTGCTTCCCACTGAGGGTGCAGGGCTGGGCTGAGCAGAGCAGGGCTCTGCCTGCTCCGGGTGTCCCTGGCAGGATCCAAGAGCTGGAGACATTCCTTGAGCTGGGTTTGTGCTGGGATGGTGGCACCAGGTCCTTCCGGAGGAGCAGGGGAGATCACACCTCACACCAGGTCTGAAGGGCTGGTGCACCTTCCAAGAAGCTGGACCAGATTCCTCTGCTGGTCCATGAACATTAACTGGAGCATGGAATCAGCTGCTCACCAGCTCCTAACCCAGAACTGCATCCCAAGTGGATCTGAGTCATGATGGAGCTTAGGGCCAAGATGGAACATCTCAGGGTGACACTGGCCCAGCCCTGTCCCCCTCTCTGAGCCAGCCTTGCCCTGTCCCAGCTTTCACTGGTGCTCCCAAGGTCACTGCAGAGCACAGGGAAAAGCCAGCTGCATTTCCCTCAGCAGCTCCCAAAGGGAGCCTTTAAATGCTCATCAAAATGCTCCTCACAGAGAAGCAATCCCAGGGAATCCCTCTCCCATGGCCCAGCTGCTGTGCCTGGAGCACCACACAGCCCCAGGGGCCAGCCCTCCATGGAGCAGGGCTCTAGAGGAGGAGGGGAATGGCTGGGCTGGGGGTCAGCTCTCCAGGCTGGCCCTGGCTGGGCCAAGCCACGCTCCCAGCTCCAGGGGCTCCGCGGGATCACCAAGGTGAGGTGACCCAACCTGGCACCATTTTCGGAACACGGCACTCTCTGCACTCCTGACACGAGGGAGGCACAGCCTGTGCCACCACCTGGGACACCCCCAGTCCTGTCACCTGCAAGTGCCACAGGATGCTGGGCCAGCCCCACAGCCAAGGGAGCAGGAGCTGCACAGCTGCTGGACTCCAATGCACAGGAGCTGCACAGCTGCTGGATCCCAATGCAGCAGGAGCTGCACAGCTGCTGGATCCCAGGCAGGGGAGCTCCCCAGCACGCTCCCAGGCTGTCCCTGGGTCCCTCCTGTCCCAGGGGGTGAGCTGTCCCCAGCAGTGCAGGCTCCATCCTGCCCGGTCCCCGGGAGCAGCAAAGGGCCCTGCACACAGCGGGGTGCAGCTGATGCTGCCTTGCCCCAGCAGCCACACAGGAGGACCAAAGAGCCTCTGGCCCCTTGGGAAGGGCCGTGGGACCCCACTGAAGCCCCTCACCCCAAGCTCTCACACCCCACAGCAGTGCCCTCTCCCCTTCACCTGCAGAGCCCTTTGTTCCAGCCAGCACTTAATGCCCGTTCCAAGGCTGAAGGATTTCCTTTTCCCTCCCACCTTTTTTCTTGCCCTCATCTGTGTGCCTCTGGCGATTCCAACAGGAGATGATCCTGGGAAGGGAAGCATGGCCATGGGGATTGGGAAAAGATCCCTTCCACCCTTCCTCCCTCACCCTGGGACAGTTCTCACATCTCCCCAGTCCTGTAAAGCAGTTCAGAACCTCAGAGCCTTCCCAGAGGCCTCAGGAGCTCTTCAGAGGTTCCTCAGTCACAGCGTTATCCAAAACATGCTGGAGGAACCCAAGCAGGGAAGTTCAGGAGCTCCTGGCCACGTGTCACGACAGAAGCCAGCACTGATATCCAGGATTTCAGCTCTGGGGTCCCAGCCCATTCCATCCCAGGGGCCAGCCAGGCCTGCATGGATGCACAGGCAAGGCTGGGATGGCCACGAGCAGGTTCTACCAGCACGGACTCCTGTACCTCCCTCACTGCCCCAGTTATCCCTCTGGGATCACAGGACACTTCTCTTTCCATGAAGCATAACAAAACCCCTGTTTCTGGGCAGCAGCCCTGCAAATTTTGAAGAAGGCTATCTGCTGGCGGATGAATAATCCAATTAAAAATGATGGGAGGATCTGGCTTAAGGAAGAAGAAAAAATGTCATGTGACAGACCCAGCCAGATGCTGTCTTTGCTCCCCAGATCACTTTGCACCTCGTGCTCAACCCAGGGAGAGATCCCCTGGTGGGAGGACTGGAGCTCAGCGAGTTCTGCTGGCCCCATCCCCCAGGGCCACAACCGATCTTGTTCAGGTGGGATTTTACCATTTTGGTGCCCCCAGGAAGCTCCATTTGCCTCAGGATGAGCGAGGCTGATCAATAAATCCCTGCTGGAGCTTGGTTAATCCCCTGGGCAGGCAGAGCCCAGGCAGAGCAGGGAAGGAGTACCAGGAAAAGGAGATGGACTGAAGGACACAGAGCAGGACTCCATGCCCTGAACTCACCAGCTTTGCTTCGTGGCATTTGTACAGAGCCAGGACTGACCTGGCAGGAGGAACAGCCCCTTCTTTCCACCCTTCCCATTCCCATCAGCCTCAAGGCTAAATCCCACGTGCTTCATCACCAATGGGCATCTTGGCAGGAGGGAGGGCAGAGGGGCATTTTGCCCTGGTGGAAAACCTCTTTTTTTGCTATGGAGAGAAGGTTTTCAGTACCCGATGGGCACCTGAGAGGAAAGCAGCCAAAGCTGGATGGATGGCGAGGGCAGGGGCAGCAGCTGTGCACATGCCATGAGCGAGCTCAGGAGAGCACAAACAGCCACAAGCTCTCCTGGCAGGCATGGAAGAGGCATTTCTTCTGCAAGCACAGGGGCCATGATGGAGCCAAAATCAGCACGGGGCGCAAGGTGGGTGCAGCTCTCAATTTCCAGCTGGGGCAGGTCGTGGGTGCATGGCCACACTGGACACCAGCAGCCACTCCCCCAGCACCCCAGAGAGCCAAGGCTCCCAGCAGCTGGGGCTGGGCTCTCTGTGCCCAGGGGAAGCTGAGGGAACAGGAGCTGCAGCCTGGAGCAGCCTCCTTGGAGCCAGCCCAGCCGGGTGCAGCCCTGCCGGGAGCAGAGGGGGCCGGGAGCAGAGGGGGCTCACCTCTCCCACACACACACGCCCTTCGCCTTCCCGCAGTGCTCACCTGGTGCTCTGCTGGCCACGGGGCTCCTCAGCCGGCCGTGTCTCCCTGGGCAGAACCAGGAGCGCCGAAGCTTCCGCGGGCTGCGGGCGCGGGCGGGCGGCGGCGCGGCTGGCGGGGACCCCCGCGGGGGGCCGGGGGGGGCCACACGGCTCGGGGTTAGTGGCAGCCACGAGGAAAGGGGTGGAGGAGGCCAGGGGCTGGCTGACATGCAGGGGGGTAGCGTTAGTGGGCTGCAAGCCGTGCCCGGGGGGCTCCTCCTGCGGGCTGCGGAAGCTGGAGTCGCCCTGCTCGAGCTTTTCGGGCAGCACGGCTTGCACAGGGACAGGGGCTGGGGGCTTCTCCACGAAGGGGTTGCTCGGGGAGTTCGGGCTCAGCGCCAGGGTGAAGGGGTTTCTCAGGGCTGAAGCTCCCTGTGTGTGCCTCTCTGCCCTATCTGGCTTCCAGAAATCGGCTTTCTTGAAGTCTACCCTGCTCTCTGCCCAGTGCCCCTCGGGCTGCTCGCTGGTGGGGGTCCTGCCCTGCTCTGTCTCCTCGGGAGGGGCACGGGGCTCGGGCTGCTCTCCTGCTCGCCCCTCACCATCCAGGCACGCCAGCTCCAGCTGGGATGGACTCTGCCTGCATTCTGACCTTTGGGGCTGAGGGTGTGGATGCCCAGCTGCCTCCTGCTCTTCCAGAGCTGCCCAGCTGCTCGGCTGGCCCAGGTCTAGCTTGGAAGGTGGGCTTAGTCCTGAAATACTGAGCTCCTCAGGGAACAGCTCCTGCTTGGAGGCTGTTTCCCACTTGGCAGTGTCTGTGGCCCCCTGAGGGGATAAACGGGGCTGGCTCCAGCTCTCCTCAGCACCCGACTGGTCCAGTCCATCCAGGGAGAACTTGGATGTGCAAGTCTCAAACTGCTCGGCCACATCTGTGTCATTCATCTCTGATGGCTGCTCCCCCACAGGGGTGTCCCCTGTCCCCAAGCCAGCTCCTGAGTCCACAGCAGCAGCTCTGGCACGCTCAGACGCTGGGATCTCGCTCCCGGCCTCAGCGGCGTCCTCTCCCGGTGTGGGCAGGCTGGGAGGAGCTGCCACGGAGGGCTCGCCGCTCCCACGGCTCCCTGCCAACTCCATCTCTGCTCTTGGGCCCTCCGAGTCTTCCCATGGCTCCTGTTTGCCTTGCTGGGTGCCACCAGGCTCCTTCTCCTCCTCCTCGCCGTCCCCCACGGCTGCGAAGCGCCGGGGGGGTTTGGGGGGCGGCAGGGCCAGGCCGGGCGGTGGCTCCTGGTGGCCCTGGGGCGCTGCCCACGGGGCCAGCACCATGTGCCTCTCGCGGATGTCGGAGCTGAACTTGAGGAGGCCGTCGCTGGCCTCCAGGCGCATGCTGGCCTGCAGGCGGAACACCGAGCTGCGGATGTCCAGGGTGTCCTCCCGGCCGGCCCCGGGCTCCTCGGGGAACCTCCGCCCCGCCACGTCCCCCAGCACCCGCGGGGGCACGGCCGCCACGGCGCCGCCGGGCAGGGCCTCGGGGGGGAAGGAGCTCCTGGGGAGCACACGGTGGGCGGCACGGGAGGAGCTCTGCCCTTCGAAGGTGCCCTCGCCCAGGAAGGGCGGGCGCGGGCCGAAGGGGCCCTGGGGAGCCGCACGCTGCCCGGCGCTCTCCGAGGGCTCGGCGGCGCTTTCCGTGGCTATGGTCATCCAGCCGTTCGTCCCCGTGCTGCTGGGCTCCTCCTCGCCGCTGTCCCCTTCCTCCCTAGCGCTGCTGTCGGTGCTCAGTGCTGCTGAGGCCTCTCTGTCCCCGGGGTTGCCCGAGGCGAACGCGGCTGTCCAGACCGTGGGCGTGCTGCTTTTCCTCCTCCTGGCCATGGACCCTGCAGACACGGGGCTCAGCACGTCCTCGATCACCGTGGCCTCCTGGGTGGTGCTCACCAGGTTGGCCCCCACGTCTAAAGTGGAGAAATTTGTCCAAGAGCGGAGAGCTGCAGGGATTTCAGGGGCGTTTTCGAACACTTTGGAGCCCTTCCGGCAGGGCGGCCCCGCTGAGCTCTCCGTCGGGCTGGCTCTGTCGGGGTCATCGATGAAAGCCATGCCCTCTGCTGCCACCGAGGCAAAGAAGTTCTCCTTCTTGCGCTCTGGTTTGAGCCTGCTGGTGGCAAAGGCATCGAAGGTATCGTCCCACTCCGAGGGCAGCGGGGGGACGGCGGGCTCGCTGTCGGCAGGAGGGAGCTCTCCCGGTGCTGGGGGAGTGGTTTCTGGCACGGGGACACCAACGCTCTGGGCTGGAGACTCCCCCTCGGGGTCAGCCTGCCTTGGGGAGGCAGAGGGACTGCAATCCTCAGAGGAATAAAAGCTCCCAGCGACCTCTGGCGCAGCACGCGGCCCAGGCGGGAAACTAGAGAGAAAGTGAGTAGGTGAAGGAGAATTTAGTACCTGGTCAGCGAGGAGCTCCTCAAAGAAGGGATTGCTCTGCAGGGAGTTGAGGAATGGGTTGGTGAGGGCCAAGCATCCGGCCTGTCTGTCTCCAGGAGCGGGAGGGAGGTTAGAGCTCGGCATGCTAGCGGGAAGGGCAGCGGGGCACGGGGCAGGGGAGCAGGGAGCAGAATGAGAAGGAGCATCTGAGCTGGTTTCTACCTGAGGAGACACTTCCAGGCTGTGGAGGGAAGACAGAACAGTCCTCCTGGTTAATGCTGTGACAGGGCTGGAAGCACACACCACACACACCACAGACCAAAGCAGCGCAATGACCAAATCCATGCCTGGCTCTGGTTAGGCACAGCAATGATTATGGAGTCACGGCGTGGAAGGGGCATGCACGACACCCAGGAAGGTGCTCCCGGGACACTCCTCCACGCTCCCCTTCTGCCTCAGCACGCCCAGGAGCCAGAGAGGTTTCCCCACCTCCTGCAGCCCAAGGACCGGCCCGGTGAGTTTGTCCCGGTGCTGGCGGCACCCGGGGCAGGTGGAGCACGAGGAGCAGCCCGGGCTCTTGGATCAGGGTCACCTGAACCAGTGCAGGCACACAGAGCCCTTCCCAGTTCACCCCAGTGCCCCCTGCCTGGTTTCCCATCATGACCAGGGTGGGAGCACACACGGAGCTCACAGTTGCACAGGAGGGAGGGACAGGGCTGAGGGAGGCCGAGGAACAAGAGCCCAGCAGGAGGGAGCAGGTGGCCAGCACAGGGCCCTGTCCCCACTCTGGGCTCTGCCCTGCCTCCCACACGCCCTTGTCACGTCACTGCCCGGGATCCCGAGATGCCTGAAACCCCAGGGGGACCCCCAGGTGGAAGGGATTCAGCACACCTGGAATTCAGAACCTCACCCAAGCGAGGCTGACAGCGCCCTGCTGCCTGCTCAAGCAGGACTGAGGGACCTCTCTTTGGGATTGCCTTGATCTTCCTCTGGGAACAACTCCAGCCATGAGGAGTCACCACCCCGAGGAGGCTCACCAGGCTCAGAGGTTTCACATCACAAAGGGGGGTGTGCATGGACACCCCACATCCCTCTGGTGCTCTCACTGCCAGGCTCCCTCCTCCTGGGCACTTCCCCTTGTCTCGCCTTGGGAGGAGCAATCCCATGCCCAGGACAGGGGCCTGGCCCTGCCCCACAACAGATCCCATGGGCTTGCTGCCTCCTGCACCAGAGAGCTCCAGAGAGTTCCCCTCTTGGCTGGGGAGAGATTTGGGATCAGCCAGCTCTGGGCACACCGAGGTTTCAGAGGAAGGAATAAACGAATTGTTCTGCCAAGGTGCCCAGGGTATGTCCAGCCCTGGGGCTGCACCCTGGGATTTCCCTGCCCAGCTGCTGGGAGGGATTGCAGGTGGCACTGCAAGAAAGTTGCCGGACAACTATTTCCATGTTATTGTGCATCCACCAAGCCCCTCAGACACATTTTAAAGCACAAAATGCCATCTTGAGGCAGGAGCTGGCGCTGGTGATGGTGCAGCTGGTCGGTCCCAAAGCAGGCAGGGCGCTGGGCTGGCAGCACCTCGGCCCAGGAGTGATGCCCCCACCATGGGCACCCCCTGCTCCCACTCCTGGCAGCTGCCCAGCCCCTTCCTACAGCCTGCTCTGAGCAGCTCCTTGGAAAGGTGCCCACTGAAGCCATCCATGCCACCAAAGTCCCCTGTGCCAGTCTGGGGGCAGGAACATTCCTGGCTCTGCTCCAGCACCCATGGGACACCACTGAAGGGACCTGGCAACCCAGGGACAAAGAAAAGCCTGGACCCCTTCATCCTGACTCATGGCTGCAGCTCCCTGTGGGCACAGACAGCTCGTGGGTGCCCTCTCCTGCTGCCACACAGCAGCAGTGGTGGCCATGCCAGCCTGGTCCCCACACAGCCCTGCCCTGCTTCCTGTCCTGCTCGGCCCAGGGGAACAGCCAGGAACACCCCAGAGCTGCAGCCCAGCTCCTCCCAGGGGTTGTGGGACACAAAGTCTCCACACGTTTTGGGAGAAGCTGATGGACCCTGAGCACAAAGCACTGCAGCCTGGCAGCTGCATGGAGAGAACCTCTCCTGGCACTCCCAGCCTGCAGACCAGCAGAGGGTTGGACCTTTTTCCCCAATCCCCCTCCAACCTGAGCTCCCCAGAAGAGGGGAGCTGCTGCTCAGCACCTGAACCCCCAGCTGGGTGAGTTCACACCCTCCACAAAGGGATTTTAACAGGGCAAACCATGGCAGATTTTCCAGCTGGAAAGGGAAGGTGACAAGGAAGGTGACAAGGTCCAACCACCAGGATCCTTGGCTGCAAGGGGCACACAGCCCTGCCCCACCTCTGCTCGTCCTGCTGGCACTGCTCCCATGTTCTGCTCCAGACCCAGACCTATCCTTTGTTCTGAGTAAGAGCAGCCAGGGCCTGACACAGCTCTGCTGGGCTCCAGCTCTAAAAGGCTGCAGAGCATTAATCAGCTGCACTGATTAACGAGCACTGGCTGCTAACGACCATGCCAGCTGCCAGGAGCTGAGTGGGTGAAGTTCCCTCCTCAGGGGGGCTGATGCCAGAGCAGCAATTCCAGGCACCTGGAATTGCACCAATCCCCACCTGCACAGGTGCAGGAACAGCTTAAGGCCTCCTCACACCCTTGAGATGATCCTGTCTTCATTCCCCAGGTCATCATGGAATGGTTTGGGTGGGAAGGGGCCTTAAGGATCATCCCATCCCACCCCTGCCATGGCAGGGACACCTCCCACTGTCCCAGGTGGATCCAGCCTGGCCTTGGGCACTGCCAGGGATCCAGGGGCAGCCACAGCTGCTCTGGCAATTCCAGCCCAGCCCCTGCCCACCCTCCCAGCCAGCAATTCCTTACCAAGATCCCAGCCCAATCTCCCCGTGGCCAGTGGCAGCCATTCCCTGTGTCCTGTCCCTCTGTCCCTTGCAAAGTCCTGATGAGGCTCCGGGGGTGCTGGCCCTGCTGATATTGGCTGAATATATAAAGACAGAACTTGAACCCATCTTTGCTGGATTCTCGTTTTCCCCCTTCTGCTCCACTGTGGAAATTTCTGCTTCTCAACCCCATTCCTGCTGGGACCCCCTGGGGTTTGTTGAGGGGCTCTTGGCTGCAAATTCCAGGCAGAAGAAGCATGGAATGTTCAGGTTGGAAAAGCCCTCTAAGACCACCAAGTCCAACCACTCCCAGCACTGCCAAGGCCACCACTGACCCACGTCCCCAAGTGTCACATCCACAGGGCTTTTAAAGCCCTCCAGGGATGGGAACTCCACCCCTGCCCTGGGCAGCTGGGCCAGGGCTGGACAAACCTTTACAGGAAGAAATTTTCCCAATACCCAACCTCACCTTCCCTGGCACAGCCTGAGGAATCTGTGACTTTCCACTGGGATTTCAAATTGCAGCATCATTGTTCAACCCCATTCCCTGGGATGAACACCCCTGCTGTGCCCACCAGCCCCATTCCCTGGGATGAACACCCCACTGTGCCCACCAGCCCCATTCCCTGGGATGAACACCCCTGCTGTGCCCACCAGCCCCATTCCCTGGGGTGAACACCCCACTGTGCCCACCAGCCCCATTCCCTGGGGTGAACACCCCTGCTGTGCCCACCAGCCCCATTCCCTGGGGTGAACACCCCTGCTGTGCCCACCAGCCCCATTCCTTGGGATGAACACCCCTGCTGTGCCCACCAGCCCCATTCCCTGGGATGAACACCCTTGCTGTGCCCACCAGCCCCATTCCCTGGGATGAACACCCCACTGTGCCCACCAGCCCCATTCCCTGGGGTGAACACCCCACTGTGCCCACCAGCCCCATTCCCTGGGGTGAACACCCCACTGTGCCCACCAGCCCCATTCCCTGGGATGAACACCCCCACTGTGCCCACCAGCCCCATTCCCTGAGATGAACACCCCTGCTGTGCCCACCAGCCCCATTCCCTGGGATGAACACCCCTGCTGTGCCCACCAGCCCCATTCCCTGGGGTGAACACCCCTGCTGTGCCCACCAGCCCCATTCCCTGAGATGAACACCCCTGCTGTGCCCACCAGCCCCATTCCTTGGGATGAACACCCCTGCTGTGCCCACCAGCCCCATTCCTTGGGATGAACACCCCTGCTGTGCCCACCAGCCCCATTCCCTGGGATGAACACCCCTGCTGTGCCCACCAGCCCCATTCCCTGGGGTGAACACCCCTGCTGTGCCCACCAGCCCCATTCCCTGAGATGAACACCCCTGCTGTGCCCACCAGCCCCATTCCCTGAGATGAACACCCCTGCTGTGCCCACCAGCCCCATTCCCTGGGATGAACACCCCACTGTGCCCACCAGCCCCATTCCCTGGGGTGAACACCCCTGCTGTGCCCACCAGCCCCATTCCCTGGGGTGAACACCCCTGCTGTGCCCACCAGCCCCATTCCCTGGGGTGAACACCCCTGCTGTGCCCACCAGCCCCATTCCCTGGGGTGAACACCCCTGCTGTGCCCACCAGCCCCATTCCCTGGGGTGAACACCCCCACTGTGCCCACCAGCCCCATTCCCTGGGATGAACACCCCCACTGTGCCCACCAGCCCCATTCCCTGAGATGAACACCCCGCTGTGCCCACCAGCCCCATTCCCTGGGGTGAACACCCCTGCTGTGCCCACCAGCCCCATTCCCTGAGATGAACACCCCTGCTGTGCCCACCAGCCCCATTCCCTGAGATGAACACCCCTGCTGTGCCCACCAGCCCCATTCCCTGGGGTGAACACCCCTGCTGTGCCCACCAGCCCCATTCCCTGGGATGAACACCCCACTGTGCCCACCAGCCCCATTCCCTGGGATGAACACCCCTGCTGTGCCCACCAGCCCCATTCCCTGGGATGAACACCCCACTGTGCCCACCAGCCCCATTCCCTGGGGTGAACACCCCTGCTGTGCCCACCAGCCCCATTCCCTGGGGTGAACACCCCACTGTGCCCACCAGCCCCATTCCCTGGGGTGAACACCCCACTGTGCCCACCAGCCCCATTCCCTGGGGTGAACACCCCTGCTGTGCCCACCAGCCCCATTCCCTGGGGTGAACACCCCACTGTGCCCACCAGCCCCATTCCCTGGGGTGAACACCCCTGCTGTGCCCACCAGCCCCATTCCCTGGGGTGAACACCCCTGCTGTGCCCACCAGCCCCATTCCCTGGGGTGAACACCCCTGCTGTGCCCACCAGCCCCATTCCCTGGGGTGAACACCCCTGCTGTGCCCACCAGCCCCATTCCTTGGGATGAACACCCCTGCTGTGCCCACCAGCCCCATTCCCTGGGATGAACACCCTTGCTGTGCCCACCAGCCCCATTCCCTGGGATGAACACCCCACTGTGCCCACCAGCCCCATTCCCTGGGATGAACACCCCACTGTGCCCACCAGCCCCATTCCCTGGGATGAACACCCCACTGTGCCCACCAGCCCCATTCCCTGGGATGAACACCCCTGCTGTGCCCACCAGCCCCATTCCCTGGGGTGAACACCCCTGCTGTGCCCACCAGCCCCATTCCCTGGGGTGAACACCCCACTGTGCCCACCAGCCCCATTCCCTGGGATGAACACCCCACTGTGCCCACCAGCCCCATTCCCTGGGGTGAACACCCCTGCTGTGCCCACCAGCCTGGCACTGCCAGGAGCCTTGCTCTGACCCCAAAACTCCCTTTCCCACCCCTCCACCCCGAGGCAGGATGCTGGGAGTGCGGTGGAAGCAGGAGTGGAGCACGGCAGGTTCCTCTAGAGGGAAGCCTGCACTTGTGTGATGGGAGCAGCTCCGTGCAGCACTGAAACGCTGACTCACCCTCCTCCTCCTCCTCCTCCTCCCGCTCCTCCTTCCCCTCCCATTCCCAGCACACGGCTCCGCCAGCCAAAATAAATCTCGGGTACCTCCCTGCCCTCATTTATTTGTTTGGCAGCACTTCACAGACGCCTTTGAGCCTCGCAGCAATAAAAAAAAAAAAAAAGAAAGGAAATAAAATATTGCTGAGCAACCCCCTGATGGAAAAAGCCTATTGGAAACAGCTTGCTCAGTGCAGGGAGCTTTTCCAGGATCCCAGCCTGCTCTCGGGCTGAGCAGGCTCTGCAGAGGGGTTGGGGGGCTCTGCACCAGCAGCAGAAAACAGCCCGTGCCAAAGCAGGGCTCTGGGAAGGGCAGGGATGATGTGCTGAGGGAGGAGCTGTGCTGCAGCTCAGGGGGAGTCCTCCAGCGGCTGGAGCCGGGGCTGCCACTCCCAGGCTGCTTCTGGCCCCTCTTCCCACGGACAGAGCTCTCTTGGGTGGAAAAGCACGGGATGGAGGTGCTGGAGCATCCTGCTGCAGCCCCAGACCTGGCAGGGGTCAGGAACAGCAGCAGGAGCAGGGCTGGCACAGCTGGAATTGGCAGGAGGGGCTGGGAAGGGATGGGAGCAGCAGCCCCAGACCTGGCAGGGATCAGGAACCTCCTCCCAGGGGCAGGGGCAGGGCTGGCACAGCTGGAATTGGCAGGAGGGGCTGGGAAGGGATGGGAGCAGGAACCTCCTCCCAGCGGCAGGAGCAGGGCTGGCACAGCTGGAATCGGGCAGGAGGGGTTGGGAAGGGATGGGAGCAGCAGCCCAGGACATTTTTGTACAGGGTGGGAGCACCAGAGGGAAGGAGTCAGGGAATGAGTTTTAAATAGGAATTCCAGAGGTGGAAGGGCTGGGTTTCTCAATAATAAATCACCTCTAACAATCTATAAATGATCTATAATAATTATCTGTGCAATAACCACTTTGCTCTTCCCTTGGGCCTCACCTGTCCTTCATCCCCATTCAAATGGACAGATCTTCCTTTACAGACATTTGCCCTCAAAACCACAGGAATTTTAAAAAATAGAAGAAATTTGGGCAGTAGGAACCCAGGGAGATGCCAACTTCAGCCCCCAATTCCCACCTTTATGAGTGGGAGTGGGGCTGTGCTTCTCCTGGATGGTTCCAGAGCTCACCAGGGTTGAGCTGGTGCCAGCTCTGGCTCCACTGCCCCTCCTGCCTCCTGTCCATGCCTGGGAAAGGCAGGCTCAGCAGCACACAGAGCCGTCCTCCAGCCTCACACTGATCCCACTCCATCCCTGGGGCTGCTGCAAGGCAGGGCAGAGCTGCACTCTCCTGGATGCCATCCCTGAGCTGTGACCCTTATGGCTCCATGGATCCATCCCTGAGCTGTGACCCTGATGGCTCCCATGGATCCATCCCTGAGCTGTGACCCTTATGGCTCCATGGATCCATCCCTGAGCTGTGACCCTGATGGCTCCCATGGATCCATCCCTGAGCTGTGACCCTTATGGCTCCATGGATCCATCCCTGAGCTGTGACCCTGATGGCTCCCATGGATCCATCCCTGAGCTGTGACCCTGATGGCTCCCATGGATCCATCCCTGAGCTGTGACCCTTATGGCTCCATGGATCCATCCCTGAGCTGTGACCCTGATGGCTCCCATGGATCCATCCCTGAGCTGTGACCCTGATGGCTCCATGGGTTCAGAGCTGTGACCCTGATGGCTCCATGGGTTCACCCCTGTGCCAGAGCTGTGACCCTGATGGCTCCATGGATCCATCCCTGAGCTGTGACCCTGATGGCTCCCTGGGTTCAGAGCTGTGACCCTGATGGCTCCCTGGGTTCAGAGCTGTGACCCTGATGGCTCCATGGGTTCAGAGCTGTGACCCTGATGGCTCCATGGGTTCAGAGCTGTGACCCTGATGGCTCCATGGGTTCAGAGCTGTGACCCTGATGCCTCCATGGGTTCAGAGCTGTGACCCTGATGGCTCCATGGGTTCACCCCTGTTAGCCACAACGCCCTGCTGTCACATCATGGCCTTCATCTCCCTCTTCCTCGAACCCTGCAGCCTCCCAGGCTGTGCTCTCAGAGTCCTGCTGGCTCTGGAGGGGCTGCCCCAGGCTCCATGCTCCACCCCAGCTCTGCAGCCTGGCCAAGCACTCTGCTGCAGCCATTCCAAGCCTTGCTCCCATTCCCAGCCCTTGGGAAAGGCACATTCCAGGAGCACACGAGGAGCAGGGAGGAACTGAGTCAGTATGGGCTCTGGGAAGGGGCTTGAGCCTGAGAATGGAACTGATGCCCCTGTTTCTGTAGGACAGAGCACAGTTTCCTCTTTCTCCTGCTGCCAGGCCTAAGATCAGCCCCATTTTATCATCAGGATTCTCCACAGGAAGCAGGAGCTGCAGAGCTCTGATAACATTGGAGGAAACCCTGGAAACATGTAAAGGATTGTTTCAGCCCCAGGCTCTGCCTCAAATAAACCTGCTGAGCTTCTTCCTTGCACACAACCCTTAAGCACTGACATTCTAAACAACAACCCCCAACCAGGCTTTTATTCAGCCTCCAAAGAGCAAACACCATCTTCCTACTGCTCCCATCCCCTCCAGAATCAAAGCCTGGGATTAGCAAACCAGGGATGATGAGCAGAGCCTCTGGGACCTGCTTCCCTGAGAAGAACCAGGGAAAAGGGGATGTAAATAAGGGCTGAAGGCAGCAGTGCCCAGTTCTGTCCCCAGGGGAGCACAGACAGGTCTGCAGAGCCAGCTCCCACACTGAGGGCTCAGCCAAACCCACCCAGCACACAACAAAACCCCCTTTATAGAGCTCCAGTTCAACCCAGCCCAAAGCAGCAGCTCCTTATTTTGGGAGGGTGTGTTTGGCACAGCAAGTGGGTAAAGATGAGCTGTGCCAGGCTGGGCTTTGCTGCAGGCCAACTGAAACCATCCTTCTAATTACAGACCTTTTAACTAATTACAGGCTGAGGTTCCTGGGCTTGCAAAGTGACTGATTTTGATGCATTCTCACCACGCTCAGCTCTGGGTTAAACCTGGCCTATCCAGGGTGGCAAACAGGTGAGAAGGTGCTGCTGGCAGGAGCCACAAAGATGAAGTTTCCAGAGTCAGGAGAGCAGGAGGGGAAAAGTCCTTTCTGCAAGTAAGTCAAGACTTAAAACTGCTCAGTTCAGAGGCTGCTTCTCTCCAGAGCAAGGGTTAGTCCAGCTCTGGGAGTGACACTGCTACTGAACAGCCACAGATGGACATCACAGAATAGCAGAGCCCAGAGAACCTGGAATGGTTTGGGTGGGAAGGAACCTTAAATCCCACCCAGTGCCACCCTGCCATGGCAGGGACACCTCCCACTGGCCCAGGTGGATCCAGCCTGGCCTTGGGCACTGCCAGGGATCCAGGGGCAGCCACAGCTGCTCTGGCAATTCCAGCCCAGCCCCTGCCCACCCTCCCAGCCAGCAATTCCTTGCCAAGATCCCACCTGACCCTGCCCTCTGGCACTTTGAAGCCACCAAGACCTAAAAGCTCTTCCACAGCTGTGAGCTGCACCAGCAGCTTGGCCCACGAGGTGGTTCAGTGTAAGGAAGCAAAATGAAATCAGAGGAGTCAGTTGTGTGTAATTAAAAGGAGCAATGATGTCTAATGAGTGGCCAGGAGAACTGAAGCACTGGGAAGAGCAGGGCAGGGACAAACCCTGTCCCTGTGAGGATGGACAGGGCCTGTCTGCAGCAAATCAGTCACCAAATGATTCCTGTAATGCTCCCCAGGGTTCTCAGCTGTCCCAGTGACAATCCCTGGACTCTGAGAGGGAGAATCCCTTCCCAGCCAGGCAGCTCCAGCATTTCCCCATCCTCCAGGAGCCACTGCTCCCAGCTCCTCCTCTCAATCCTCCTGCTCCAGGTCCAGCTCATCATTTCCCATTCTCAACTGCAAACTGCACCTGAAGCCCCCTCAGATGCTCCTGAACACCCAAAAGGGGCTCTGTGAATTCCTTCCCTGCAGCTCGTGCTGCTGGCAGTCCATTCCTGGTTTTGGGAGAGAAAACCCCAGCCAGAGGAGCTGCTGCCACACAGCCCATCCAGGTCTCTCCTCACAGGACAAAGTCCTCAGCAAGGCTCTGGGCAAAGCTCGGCTCTGGCTGAGCTTGAGATTAAACTGCCAGCACCAAAAAACCCATGGGGTGGAACCATCTGGGAAAGGAGCAAGGCTGGGGATGGGTCCAGGGAGGCAGGCAGCTGTCAGAAAGCAGCAGTGCTTAGGGGCACTCCTGGTGATCATCCACTGCCTCGGATGGACCAGGAGCTCAACTCCAGCCGGATCTGACACCCCTGCCTGGAAATCAGAGGGTCATGGCCCTGCTGCCTCCTTCCCAGGCTGCCAAGAGGGGTAAATCTGCTGCCTTCTCATCCATTTCCCAAGGAAAAGGGGAAAACCTGCCGCCTTCTCATCCATTTCCCAAGGAAAAGGGGGAAACCTGCTGCCTTCTCCCCCATTTCCCAAGGAAAAGGGGAAAACCTGCTGCCTTCTCCCCCATTTCCCAAGGAAAAGGGGAAAACCTGCTGCCTTCTCACCCAGCTCTGCCTGTGCAGCCTCAAGGCACCACACCTTCCTGTGGAAAGGAGGAGTTTTGGGGCTGGTGCTGGAGCCAGGCTGAGGGATGAGCTGATCCCTTCACAAGTTAAACCCATGTGGGAGCCAGGTTACGTGGAATAAACCAGGAGTGCCCTCTTCATTACATGAGGCTCAGACTGAAC
This sequence comes from Passer domesticus, assembly GCF_036417665.1. NCBI lineage: Eukaryota > Metazoa > Chordata > Aves > Passeriformes > Passeridae > Passer > Passer domesticus. The sequence continues at coordinate 83,542,935 of NC_087477.1, forward strand.
CAAAATCCTTCTGCTTAATAAATGAGGTTAAAGTCAGCCCAGATTAGAAATCCCTCTAATAAACCAAGCTGCTCCGAGTGCTGGGTGTTTTCTCTGGCTGATTTTAGCCCCATTTCCTGCCTCTCACTGACACCACCTCGACCTCTGGACTGCCAGCTCAGCTCCAGGGGGGACACAGTGACAAATCCCTCACAGGAGCAGCACAAACACCACAAACCCCGAGGATCTGGAGAGATGAATCACCACACAAAGCAAGGACAGTCAGAGATTCTTAACTGGAAGGGAAGGCTGGGTGGGAAGAGGAAAGAGCAGGGTTGGGATTAGTTACTTTGGGAATATTCATGACACGTAACCAAAGTGCTGCCCCTGACCAGACCCTATAGGGGGGTGTGGGGTTCATAACAAGAATGTGATTACAAATCCCAGTATCCCAGCCTGACTGCCAGGGAAGCTTTTTTAGCTCCTTGAAGGATAATGAATCTGTATTTTGAGGCCACAGAACCACTTGGTGTGACCACACTGAGGCTCACCTCTGCAGAGGGAAACCTCTCCATGGAGGGGATCCCTCCCTTCCCTGAGAGCAAAACACATCCCACATCCAGCACGGGTGGTTGCTGGCAGGAGCCAGGAGAGGATCCAGGAAAATCCCCTTCCCTGTGAGACATTTAAGAGCAAGGAAGCATTTCCCCTGCTCTGCCCTTGCCTGAGCACTCCCAGGAGCACCCAGGAGCCGCTGGAGACGGGAATTTGGGGCAGGAATCAGCAACCTGGCCCTCCACAGCCCCTTGCACTGACCTGGGTTTCTGAGGGGACTCTTTGGGCTCCTTGGAGCCAAACCAGCCGCTGCTCTTACTCCTCTCATCCCCCGCGGCCGAGGCGTGGACGGGGGTCCCTCTATCCCCCTGGCCTTTGCCCCCGTGGTGGAAGAAGCCTCCCTTGGCCTTCTTGTCCTCCTTCCTGGCGTCCTCGGGCGCCGTGTCCTTGGGGAAGGCCGGGGCAGCCGCGGCCGGGCTGGGCCTGCCCTCCAGCCGGCTGCTCTCCTCCATCCTGGCCCTGCCCAGGTGGTTGCTGAGGGTCACGGCCTTGGTGGACACCTTGAGCTCCTCCTGCAGGGCCAGGCTGGGCGGGGACGGGATGAACCTGGGCTCGTCCCGCTGCTGAGCCCTGTCCAGCGCCCAGGGCAGCTCGTGGGGCTCGGGGTGCAGCGGGGCCAGGGCGAGAGGCTCGTCGTGCCTGCGGGGCACGGGCAGCGGGGCAGAGGTGGGCGGCGGGGGGGCTGCCTCCTCCCCGTACACGTGGCTGCCGTTGATGCACAGGGACGAGCGGGAGGGGGGCTCCTTCCTCCCCCGGGGGCTCGGCGGGGGCTCCGGCCCGGCGCTCAGCTGGGACACGTCGTCGCTGAACGCTCTCTTGTGGCTCGGCTTCGGCGAGGCCGGCAGCTCCTTCCCTGCGGGGAGCAAACACACAGCGGGTCAGGCCAGCCTTGTCCGCCTCCTGGGCACACCTCAGAGGGCTGGGGAGCCAGCCCGGCCTTCTCCCTGCCGCGGGATCAGGGTTAAATCCTTGGAAATGGCAAGCACAGCTCGCTGGTGTGCGGCCACGCTGCGGACACAAAACTGAGCACAGCAGTGGGGACACAAAACTGAGCCCCAGAGGAGGCTCTGCAAGATGACAAACACACTGTCTGAGAGGATCTGAGCTGGCTGGTGAATGCAAGGAACTCCTCAGAAGCTCCTTAAAGGGTTTGAAAGCTTTGATATGACATATGAGTTGACACTGAACGAGAGATGACGGGGCCATGCCTCCAGGCCACTGCTGGGTGTGATGAGCCAGGAGGGTCCAGTGCCTGCCTCTCCCTCCCACTGCCTCCAGGGGTGGGCTTGGTCATCTTAAAAATCTTTTCCAACCTTAACAATTCCATGATCCTATGACCTTGTGGCTACTGCCAACTTTTGGGGGTAAACCTTGGGGAGAACCTGAGGAAAACAACTGACAGCTGCTCGCCCCCCCTAACTGAACATGCTGCTTCCTTCACAGAATGGTGGAATGGTTTGGGCTGGAAGTGACCTTAAAGATCACCCAGTTCCAGTCCCCTGCCATGGGAAGGGAAGCTCCCAGTAGCTGGAAGGCTCAGCTCAGATGATGGAACCAGCACAGGAATGTCACCAGCAGAAGCCACAGGGCCTCCCCGGGGACTCCCCCCAACCTGGCAATGTGCTGTCTCAGCCAGCTGAACCATTTCATGATGTATTTGTTTCCAAGGGAGAATTAATTCCCTACAAGGGCCTTTTTTGTTCGTAAATGACTGCCCTGGGAGCGCCAAGAGCTCAGATTGTTTTAATCACCGGGGCTGTTTGGGCTTTGCCTGCGGGCCGGAGGCGGCTCATTAGAGAGAGCAGTGACCCAGGCAGGGCCAGCAGCCCAGCCCAGCCCAGCCCAGCCCAGGCAGGGCCCTCCTGGCAGGGACTGCTCCGAGGGGCTGGCAGGAACAGCCCTGAGGAACCCCCAGACCCTGGGAGCTCGCGGTGCAGGCATGGAAAAGCAAAATCTGGGATGTTCCTCCCGTTCTGGCAAACACCTCAGTGCCAGCACACAGGTCTCGGGGTTTGTGCAGGATGTCACCTCTTAGTGACATCCTGGAGCAGAGGAGGCTCAGGGGGCCCTTGTGGCTCTGCACAGCTCCTGCCAGGAGGGGACAGCCGGGGGGTCGGGCTGTGCTCCAGGGAACAGGGACAGGAGCAGAGGGAACGGCCTCAGGCTGGGCCAGGGGAGGTTTAGGGAAAGTTTCTCCACTAAAAGGGCTGTCCAGCCCTGGCCCAGCTGCCCAGGGCAGGGCCAGAGTCCCCATCCCTGGAGGGATTTCAAAGCCCTGTGGCTGTGGCACCTGGGGACACAGTGAGTGGTGGCCTTGGCTGTGCTGAGGGAACAGTTGGACTCCATGATCCTGGAGGGCTTTTCCAACCTAACCAATCCCACACTCCTGGTTCCACATTCCACACCCCTGGAACTGGAATACCCAATCCCACACCCCTGGTTCCACATTCCACACCCCTGGAACTGGAATACCCACTCCCACAACTGCTGGCTCTGTGGCTGGGTGAGCAATCAGCTAACAGAGCAGCAAGGAGCTCTCACGAGCCCCTTGCGAGGAAAGCAAGGGGAGCACTGGGGGGATTATCCCTGATCCTCTTACCAGAGCGCTCGGTGGTCAGGCTGCCGTGTCTGCTGGGGGATTTGGCCACCTCGGGCACGGTGGCTGCCAGGCTCAGGCTGGCAGAGGAGATGGTGCTGTCGGAGCCCAGGGACGTGCTGGACTGCGTCAGGGACGACTTGCGCAGCTTGTTCTTCAGGAAGAAGCCCTTCAGTTTGGACCTCTTGCCCCCGAGCTCCAAGTCGTCCTCCACGTCCAGGGCTCCCATGCTGCTGGGGATGATGGCAGAGGCCGACTCCAGGTCGTACTTCTTCTTGCCTGTCACCTTGTCCTTCAGCTTCCCGAAGGGCGAGCGCGCCTTGTCCTTCACGGACAGGTCGAACATGCTGGCAGTCAGGCTGTTCCGTGTGAACTGGATGCTCACCAGGATCTCACCTCGCTCCTTCTCCTTCTTCCCAGCCTTGGAGTGCAGCTTGTGCCACCTGCAGCCAGAGGGGAGACACAAGGGAAGGGCACTCCATCACCTCCAAGAGCCACAAGCCAGCAGAACTTTGAGGAGAGAAAGCACCAGGGATATCCAGCACAAGTTTCTCCAGGGAAAGGGTTGGAAAACATTGGAACTACCCAGGGAGGTTTGGAGTCCCCATCCCTGGAGGTGTCCCAGGAATGCCTGGATGTGGCACTCAGAGCTTTGGGCATTGGGATTGGACTCAGTGATCCAGGAGAGCTTTTCCAACCTCACTGATGCTGGGATTCTAACCCAAGTGTCCCAGATACCACCTAAACCCCAGTCAGAGACACAAACACCCCACACAGAGATGGCACACAGAACTGACCCTCCCTGGTGCACCTGCAGCTCCAGCTCCATCCCTGTCCTCACCCCAAACGCTGCCCTTCCACGGAGCAGCCTGGACAGCCCCACCTCACTGAGCCCTGCAGCCATCCCTGTGATGCTCCAGGCAAAGCTGGGAGCTCTCTGCAAGGAGACAAAGCTGGAGCTGTCTGCAAGGAGACAGAGCTCCGAGCTGTCTGCAAGGAGACAAAGCTGGGAGCTGTCTGCAAGGAGACAGAGCTCCGAGCTGTCTGCAAGGAGACAAAGGCACCGGCGCTCTGTGCTCGTGATCGGAATGTCCCAGAGCCGGTGACTCAGGGATGCTCTCAGCAGAGACTGACCCAGAATGGCAAAGGGACTCAGCAGCACCCATCCAATCAACTTCCTGCCAGACCTGTGTGTCCCAGCCCAGCACAGATGCTCAGGCTTGCCTGGAGTGTCCTTGGGTCGAGTGCTTCAGAGGCTGATGCATCCCAGGAGATCTCTGGGGCAGCAGCAGCTGCTGAGCAGCTCCAGCCCACCCAACACAGGCCCACCCTTGCCAGGCTGCTGATCTGGGGGCAATGCCCACATTCCCACAGCAGGCTCCAGAAGGAGCTATTGGCCACGTCCAGCACAAAGCTCCCACTGATTCCAGAGGATTCCTGGGAATGCTTCCCACTGTCCCACCCCACGCAAAACCCACAACACGGACTTTGCACCAAAGCTGCCTGTGGAAGTGGGGGGACATTGGAAAAGCCTCCAAACATTCCCTGCACAAGGCAAAACCAGCCCAGCCTCCCTCTAGGTGCTGATGCTGCCCCAGGGAATGGCCTGGGAGCTGGCAGGGCATGGAGCAGCCTCTGGAATGGCATGGCAGAGGGGTCTGGACTCCTGGCAGCAGGGAGGAACGGTGGGACTGGGGACACCAAAGCAAAGGCACGCCCAGAGGCACCCCCTGGCTCTGCATTCCCACATTCCAATGGGCAGCACCAAGCACAGGCCACCGGGGAACTGCTCCTTCCCAAAAATCACTTCATCCCCACGGGATGCCCCATCTGCCAGTCCAGGCACCACTTCCCAGGGGTGCAGCAGGATGAGCAGGAACCCAGCACGGCCACAGCCCTGATCCCACCCAGATCCACGTATTACATTAATTTCTGATTAAAATTCTCCTTAAGAAGGCCCAAGGAAAGCTGCAGGCTCGGGACAGATCCTGTTTCTCCATGCTGTGCTTCCTGGGAGCACGGGGAGGTGAAAACACTTCTGACATGCATTAACAATCTCCCAGAAAATTAAAATCCCAGTGGGCCTTACATCTCTCACTGAGAAGAAAAAAATAGGGAAGGAAAATGGGATGGGACGGGACGGGACGGGATGGGATGGGATGGGATGGGATGGGATGGGATGGGATGGGATGGGATGGGATGGGATGGGATGGGGTGACCATGCTGGAATCACCAGGGTGAGGAACAAACTGGAGTTGTGTCCTCCAGGAGCTCCTGAATCTCTGCCAGGGAAGTTATCACAGCCTGGGTGAAGGGAGGAGCTGGGAAGCCTGGGAATGCTACAGCACAGCCTGGAAGTGTCCCAGGCCTTGGAGGACAGGGACAGTGGGAGGTGTCCCTGCCCGTGGGACTGGATGCCTTTTAGGGTCCCTTCCCACCCAAAGCAGCCTGGGATGCCAGGAAGGGGGCACAAAATGCCCTCATTCCCTGATAAATGTCCCAGGTGCACAGCTGGCTGCACCCAGGCCCTTCAGCACACAGAGGCAGGAGGGACAGTGCCTGGGACCTTGCTGGGCAAGACAAGAATTCACTCCCTGAATCCACTCCCACCCAATGCCCACTGCAAAACTTCCAGTGCTCAGGTTGCCAGCTTGAAAATAGCCAGGCAGGAAAAAATAAAACAAAATCCATGGAAAAAGGCAGCATTAACCCCTTAGAGCAGGCAGCCAGAAGAGGCTGAGCCCCCGGCAGGCAGCAGCAGCAGCAGAACACTTCCCAAGGGACTGGAGGGGAAAAGGCTGCCTGGAACATCCCCCAGTGCATTCTTCACTTGAATGAGGAGCTGGAAGCAGCTCAGGAGGGAAGGGCTGCAGCTGGGAGGGAGAGCCTGGGGGGCTGAATCACTGCACAGGAAAAGAAACAACTCCTGAAAGGAGTTTGTGTACCTTACATCATCCCATGGAAAAAACCAGCAAGAACCTGGGGCATTAACACAGGGAGAGGCAGGAGCTGCCCAGGAGGAGCTGGAACTGCCTGGATGTGCCCCCAGCATCCCCCAGCCCTGGGAGCATCCAAGGAAATTCAGGGCTGAGCCTGAGCTGCTCCAGAAAGCAGCTGTTCAAGGCAAAAGCTCTGCTGCTGCTGGGACTCAGGAGCTATTTCTGGTTCCCAAGACCTCATCAACAGTCGGGGCTACACCTCCAACAGGCAATGGGGCTATTTTTAGGCTGAGCTCTCAGTTTATGGCACAGGACGAGGGTTTGGGAGGATTCAGCTGCTCCACGTGCTGTGCTTGGGTTTTTTATGAATCAGCCCCAGTGGAAACAGGAGCTGCAAACTCCTGGGATGCAGCAGGACAGCGGAACCAGGGAGGGAGCAAGAGCCAGGCAGCAGCACAGCAGCTCCCACAGCAGCTTTCCACCAGGAACCCCCTCCCCAGCCCTTGCTTTCCGAATCCCCTCCAGGAGCTGCCCTTGGGGGGTGCAGGGAGGGGGTTTCTGGACTGGGGCCACCCAAGGTCCCATCCTGGAGAGGGACACGATGTTTCCTTTGGGAATAGACATCACACCTGGAAAACAAACGTGAAATCCCTCTTCCAGGTGTGAAGGAGCAGAACTGGGTTACATCAGTCAGCTCTGGAGCAGGGCAGGGAGGGAGCTGTGCCAAGCACAGCCAGCCCCAGGGATCCACAGGGATCTGCTTCCTGGGGGCTTGGAGGGCTGCCAGGACACCCAGGACAAGGCACTCACCCGCTCCGAGGGACCCTCCCGAGGTGTGCAGGGGTCCCAGCCCCACACAGCTTTGCAGGTTACAGAATTTCAATTAAAATGCAGCAAAACTCTGCCCCAGAGCCAGAGCTGGAGGGGAGCAGGAGCAGGATTGCTCCCAGCTGAGGAGATGTGTCCAGCCCGTGCTGCTTCCCCTGCTCCCCACAGCTGGAATGTGCTTCCCAGAGGAGGAACCTCCTGGGTCAGCATCCTCTGCTCTGTGGGGAGCTGCTCTCTTTTGCTCCTCTTCCCCCAGCTCCTGCCCCCTGCCCTGCCAGGCGATGTCCTGGTGACACAGAGAGAGCTTGGGGACACCTCCAGGGTGACACCTCCATGGGACACCTCCAGGGAATGGGGAGCCCAGGGACACCTCCAGGGTGACACAGCCAGGCAGAGCAGCCCCAGACAGGTGGAAAGCACAAGCCACAGGCTGGGACATTCTCTTTTGCTAACAAATGTGTATTGTTCCTGCGACACTGCAAAAAGCCAGCGCTGCTGGGGGTGCATCCCCAAAGTGAGGGACCCCAGGATCTGTTATCCATGCCCAGGGCAGGAATGGAGAGCAGCCCCAGGATCTGTTATCCATGCAGGGCAGGAATGGAGAGCGGCCCCAGGATCTGTTATCCATGCCCAGGGAATGGAGAGCAGCCCCAGGATCTGTTATCCATGCCCAGGGAATGCAGAGCAGCCCCAGGATCTGTTATCCGTGCCCAGGGAATGGAGAGCAGCCCCAGGATCTGTTATCCATGCCCAGGGCAGGAATGGAGAGCAGCCCCAGGATCTGTTATCCATGCCCAGGGAATGGAGAGCAGCCCCAGGATCTGTTATCCATGCCCAGGGAATGGAGAGCAGCCCCAGGATCTGTTATCCATGCCCAGGGAATGGCTGGAGAGCAGCCCCAGGATCTGTTATCCATGCCCAGGGAATGGAGAGCAGCCCCAGGATCTGTTACCCATGCCCAGGGCAGGGTCTGGAGAGGCTGGGGGGAAGGAAGCAGCGACTCAGCCCAGCTGGGCAGAGCAACCCAACCACCCATGCCTGGCAAGGGGAAGCTGCTGCAGCCCCTGGGCTCTGGGGAGGCTCCTGGGGGGGCTCTGCAGCTCCCATCCCTGGGGGCTCTGCAGCTCCCATCCCTGGGGGGGCTCTGCAGCTCCCATCCCTGGGGGGGCTCTGCAGCTCCCATCCCTGGGGGGCTCTGCAGCTCCCATCCCTGGGGGCTCTGCAGCTCCCATCCCTGGGGGGCTCTGCAGCTCCCATCCCTGGGGGGGCTCTGCAGCTCCCATCCCTGGGGGCTCTGCAGCTCCCATCCCTGGGGGGCTCTGCAGCTCCCATCCCTGGGGGGGCTCTGCAGCTCCCATCCCCAGGGGCTCTGCAGCTCCCATCCCTGGGGGGGCTCTGCAGCTCCCATCCCTGGGGGCTCTGCAGCTCCCATTCCTGGGGGGGCTCTGCAGCTCCCATCCCTGGGGGGCTCTGCAGCTCCCATTCCTGGGGGCTCTGCAGCTCCCATCCCTGGGGGCTCTGCAGCTCCCATCCCTGGGGGCTCTGCAGCTCCCATCCCTGGGGGGCTCTGCAGCTCCCATCCCTGGGGGGGCTCTGCAGCTCCCATCCCTGGGGGCTCTGCAGCTCCCATCCCTGGGGGGGCTCTGCAGCTCCCATCCCTGGGGGCTCTGCAGCTCCCATCCCCGGGCTGTCCCTGGATCAGCAGAGGCTCCCAGCCCCACGGCGGGGCTGTGCACATTCATTTAGGTCACGGTGGTTAACGAGCACAGCCCAGCTGCCCCAGACAGCCGTGGGTGGCTCTGCTCCTCCTGCTCCCCACGGCCAGGACAGCAGTGCCAGGGGGGACAGCCCCCAGGCCTGGTTTGACTCTGGCTGTTGCCAGGATCAGGGCAGGCAGGGGAGCAGACACAGGATCCCAAAACCACAGCTGTGCTCGTCCTGCAGCACCCCTGCCCAGCCAGGGGCTAACGGGAGCACGGGAACGTGGTTATGGAGGGGAAACGACCCACAGGGGATGAGGATGGGGTGGATTTACAGAGGGGAAAATGACCCACAGGGGATGAGAATGGGGTGGAGTTGCTCAGGGCAAACACTTTCCCTCCTCCTCTGAGCTTTGTCCTCCCCTGGGCAGAGGGGACAATCCAGGGGGGCACAGGGACACCCCTGGCCTGTGAAACATTCATGGAGCTACAGGGGGAATGCCTGGCCACCGCTTCCTCCCCATCTGTGAGAAACCTCTCGGGGTTTGGGAGCACTGGGCTGGCCTGGAGGAGGACATGGCATGAGCAGGACACAGCCAGCCCCTCTGGGATGCCATGAGGAGGACACAGCCAGCCCTGATGGCATGAGCAGATTATTCCCAGGGAGCATGGGTTATTCCATGGAGGACATGGGTTATTCTGAGGAGAACATGAGTTATTCCACGGAGAACATGAGTTATTCCAAGGAGAACATGAGTTATTCCAAGGAGAACACGAGTTATTCCCAAGGAGAACACGAGTTATTCCAAGGAGAACATGAGTTATTCCAAGGAGAACATGAGTTATTCCCAAGGAGAACATGGATTATTCCCAAGGAGGACATGAGTTATTCCCAAGGAGGACATGAGTTATTCCAAGGAGAACATGGGTTATTCCATGGAGGACATGAGTTATTCCCAAGGAGGACATGGGTTATTCCCAAGGAGGACATGGGTTATTCCCAAGAAGGACGTGAGTTATTCCCAAGGAGGACATGAGTTATTCCAAGGAGAACATGAGTTATTCCCAAGGAGGACAAGGGTTATTCCATGGAGGACATGGGTTATTCCATGGAGGACATGGGTTATTCCATGGAGGACATGAGTTATTCCCAAGGAGAACATGAGTTATTCCCAAGGAGGACAAGGGTTATTCCATGGAGGACATGGGTTATTCCCAAGGAGGACATGGGTTATTCCAGGAGGACATGGGTTATTCCAAGGAGAACATGGGTTATTCCATGGAGGACCCCCTTTGCCCTCTGATGGCTCTGGCTGGGGTCCCAAGATTCCCCCCCAGGCTCCAGCCCAGCTGGACCTGCTGTGCCCCACAGCCCTGCTCAGCCCACCCCGGGCACCAGGAGCTCCAGTTTCCCTCTCAGGCTGCTCCCAGGGCTTTGCCAGCAGGGAGTTTCCTGGGGGAGTGAGGTCCTTGGTGACCCCCGGGGTCCAGGGATGCCCCAGGGCAGGAGGCACAGCTGGAGCACTTCTGGAGCACTTCCACTGCAGGAGCTCCCCCGAAGGCTCCCAAAGCACTGGCAGGGCAGGCCAGGCTCACCCCCAAGCAGCAGAACTGCTCCTGCCCTGCACAGCCCAGAGCTGCAGTCAGACGCTGGCACATCCCAGCCCAGAGCCACAGGCTCTTCCCAGGCTGCTCCAGGCTGGCATTTCCTGCTGATTCATCCCTGCAGCAAGGGCAGCCTGGCTGGCCAGGAGAGCCCCAGCCTTAAATCACGGATCCCCTGGGCTGCTACAGTGACAGAGCAGGGCAGGGCATGGAGAACCAGGCCAGGGAAAGCACAGAGGCCAGCTCCCCTTGGCACAGCCCCCCAGAGCCAGCACGGGGACATTTCCCTGCAGCTGAGGCAGCTGGGCCAGCAGGAAGCTCACCTAGCCAGGAGGGGAAGCACAGGGTGGAAAACAGGCCAGCCCCGGGGAATTTTGTGCTTTTTTGTCTGGCTCCGTGCTCCTCCCCAGCTTTTCTGCAGGGCTGGTTCCCGTGTTGGGTTTGGATGGCTGCTCCTGCCAGGTGATCCCTGCGAGCTGCTACAGGCACAGATGGAAAATAAACACGGGCTGGTTCCCCTGCGGATGGAGCAGCCGAGGAGGGGAGCTCATCTCTCCAGTGCTCTTCCCAGCTGCAAGGAGCCAAGGCCAGCCCTGCTCCTCCAACGGGAGAGCAGGAGCTCTGTGCAAGGGCAGGAGGCCCTGGCAGGGTGTCCTCTGGGACCACCAGGAGCCAGGTGACACAATCCCAGCACGGACTGGCACGTGCCAGAGGGCTCATCCCAGCCCAGAGGCCAGGAACAGGGATGCTGGCACTCCAGCGGGGCTCAGGGGCAGGAACAGCCTGGGAAGCAGGGAATGGCCAGCCCTGCTGGTGCCCCAGCTGCTGGCTGTGCCCAGGGATGGGACAAGGCCTGGCAAGTGGGGGGTGGCATGGAGGGGACAGCTTTGGCACCAGGACACACACCAGGGATGGAAAACAGCTCAGAGCCAGCAGGATGGTGCTGGCATGGGAACACGGGCAGCAGCTTCATCCCAAATCACTTTTTTGGGATCTGAGGCTTTTCTCTAGCACAGGATGGACAGGTGGGAAGAGGGAACATTTCAGGAGCTGTGAAGCAGCGTGGAACATTTATGACTGGGGACAGCCGAGCAGGAGTCAGGACGTGACCAGCCCAGCTGGGTTTATCTGCTCCCACTCCACAGCACCCAGGGCTGGTGTCCCCCCAGCTGCCTCCCAACAAACCAGCCTCGTGAGCACCCAGTGACCCAGCTGGTCAGACACACAGCCCAGGGGACAAGGTGGCACTGGCAGTGCTGCTGATCCCTGCCCTGTGCACAGGAACCCAGAGTTAAACCTGAGCTTACTCTGTGAGACTGCAGAGCACCAGGGGCTGCTGCACAGGCTCCCTGGCAGCCCCTCCAGGGCACAGGGGACACAGGAGAAACACCCTCTGCTGTGAACCCTGCCCACTTCCAGCTGGAGAGGCACCACGGCAGGGGAACACACAGAACCAGCAGCCAGAGCATGGGGAATGCCTGCTCTCCAAAGGGACACCAGTGCCAGGGCAGGGACACCAGTGCCAGGGAAGGGACACCAGTGACAGGGAAGGGATACCAGCCCCAGGGCAGGGACACCAGTGCCAGGGAAGGGACACCAGCCCCAAGAAAGGGACACCAGCCCCAGGGCAGGGACACCAATGCCAGGGCAGGGACACCAGTGCCAGGGAAGGGACACCAGCCCCAGGGCAGGGACACCAGTGACAGGGAAGGGACACCAACGCCAGAGCAGGGACACCAGAGCCAGGGCAGGGACACCAGAGCCAGGGCAGGGACACCAATGCCAGGGCAGGGACACCAGATCCAGGGCAGGGACACCAATGCCAGGGCAGGGACACCAGCCCCAGGGCAGAGACACCAACACCAGGGCAGGGACACCAACCCTGGGGAAGGGACACCAGTGCCAGGGCAGGGACACCAGAGCCAGGGCAGGGACACCAATGCCAGGGCAGGGACACCAGCCCCAGGGCAGAGACACCAACGCCAGGGCAGGGACACCAACCCTGGGGAAGGGACACCAGTGCCAGGGCAGGGACACCAGAGCCAGGGCAGGGACACCAATGCCAGGGCAGGGACACCAGCCCCAGGGCAGGGACACCAGGGCTCCACAGAGCCCAAGGCAGCAGCTGCACTGCTCTGGGAACAGGTCACACACGGATTGCTCATCCATCACACCAGCCATGCTCAGCAGTGAGTCGAACGTGGAGAAAGGGGAGAAGGGGATGGATCCCGAGCCCAGCTGCAGGCTCCACGCCTCCATCCTCACTGGACTGGTCAGGGAAGGGAGCCCTGGGAATGCGGAGCTGGGGAGAGCCCCGGGTGCTGCTCCAGGGCTGCATTCCCAAAGCCCAGCTCCCAGCAGGCTCCTGATGGAGCAGGAGCATTGCAGGGCAGGTCTGAGCACACCTGAGCCAGGCACAGGCTCTGGCAGGGCACAGCAGTGGCTCCAAGGCCATTTCCACCTGGCACTGCAGAGGGTGCCAGGTTTGCCTTGGCCTCTCCAGCACTGAGCACATCCCTCCAGGAACCACAAGGAGCACCCCAAAGGAGGGGAGCAGAGCCCACCCCCAGCCAGGAAGGGCTCAGGCAGGCTCTGGAGGGCAGCAGGAGCAGGGACTGAGCACAGCTGAGCTCAGCACAGCACCAGCTGCCCCAGGCCTGCAGCTCTGCACCAACAGGACTGAGGGCTTTGCCCAGCTGCTGCAGGTTTTTCTGCAGCTGGAGGCAGTCAGGGCACAGGAAAATCCACGTGAATAGCAAGAGGCCTGAGTCTGCAGCTTTTTGGGGTGTGAGATGATGGAGGGTGATGGGCCAGTGCCCACAGCTACCAACACACCAGACCCAACGTGCCACATTAGCTAAACTGGGAGCAGACCATTCAAATATCTTAAAAAATGAGAAAAGCAGAGTTCTCCTGCAGGAGAGCAGAGCAAGGGCCTTAAACTCCTTAAACCAGCAACAGTAACGGGGTGAACATGGGGTTAACTGGGCAGGCAGCAGCAAAATTACACCCTGGGGAGCACCTGGGGCTCCCAGCTGGGGACAAACGCTTCTGGGGTCAGCTGGTCACCACGGGTGTCACCCCAGCTCTGGTCACCAAGGCTGTTATCCCACCCTGGTCACCTCAGGTCCATCCCACTCTGGTCACCACGGGTGTCACCCCAGCTCTGGTCACAAAGGCTGTTATCCCACCCTGGTCACCACCACGGGTGTCCCCCAGCCCTGGCTGCCCGCCGTGCCCCCCCAGCAGAGCATCGTGCCCCAGTTTTGGCAGCACCAGCCCCTCCTCCCCTGCAGCATTTCGACACTCCAGGGCGTTTCCTGCCTCAGAGCTGCGTTTTCAGCCCCAGCCATCCCAGCCCGGGGCATGCCAGGGGCTGCCTGGTGCTCTGGCCCCTGGCAGAGCCTCGCCAGCCTGGCTGGGCACGCTGCCCTTGCATGCAAAGCTCCATCCCAAACCCACCCCGGAGCAGCAGCTCCCTCCTGCCTCACTGCAAGGTCTCTCCCTCTCCTCAGCCAAGGACGGAGCTGCAGGGATTTGGCCTGGGCTCAGCTCCCCGGGGAGCAGCCAGAGCTCCAGCTGGGTGTGACAGTCTCCCTGGCACGGGAGCCAAGGCCAGGCTGGGAATGGAGAGGAGCACCGGGTCCCAGGGAGACGGCACAGCCCCATGCCACTGCTAACCATCTCCTGATCTTCATCAGAGGAGGGGGGAGACACCACAGGCACAGCGAGGGCTGACAGGGTCCAGAGGGCTGCAGAAGGAGATGGCAGCGGGTCCATGCCAGGGGCAACACCAGGACAGTGCCAGGGAAGCATCTGCCACAGCAAGGAGGGAACAGGATGGGTCTCACAAGCGAGGGCAAGGGACAAGTGCCTGGTGTGGGGGTCCTGGCAGGGATCTGGGGCCATCCTTGGCTCTGAGGGAGCTTCTCAGCCCTGCAGCACACTGAGCAGACGGGCAGCACCCCTCACTGGGCAGGATGGGCCCCTCTGGAGAGCCCCTGGCTCAGCCCCTTCCTCCTGCCAGCCTCCTGCCTGTGCTGGGGCTCACACCTCCTTCTCTGCTCCCCCTGCCCCCACGGCACTCCCCCAGCCCCAGGATTCCCTGTCCCTTCCCCAAGGAGCTCCTCCATCCCCACGTGGAGCAGAACGCCCCGGTGGCCTCCAGGAGCTGGGCTGGCACAGAGGAAAGGCCCTGTGCTGGTGGGAGGAGAGCCCCAGGCCCTGGCAGCCCCCAGAGCCCCCCAGCAGCAGTGCCCCCACAGCTGGGCAGGAAGGGGAACCAGAAAGGAGAAGTGCAGCACGGAAGGGCTTTGGGGAAGTCAGAGCTGAGCTAATTCTGCAGAGGGAACAACTCCCCCAGACGAGTTCCCTGTCGGGAGCAAGTGCAAGTCACTGCAGGAAAAGCAGAGCCAGGAATGCTGACTGCTGCTGCACCCACTGCCCCTCAGACACAGATCCCAGCGCTGGGCTTTGAGCCCTGGCAGCCCAGCCTTCCCCAGCGCCAGGGCTGGGAGATCTGTGGGACAGCAGACACATGGAAATGGCTCTGCGAGAGGGAGGGAGCAGGGGAAGGCAGCTAGGGCCAGCTTCAGCAGCCCAGGAAACCCTGGGGCTCAGCTGCTTCCTCCAGCATCAGCCTCAGCCCCACCCTGCCAATCCAGGGTATTTTGGGGTCCCAGGCAGGGAGATCCAGGGCCCAGCCCTGCTGGTGTCCCCAGGCACCTGCTGTCCCCCCAGTGTCCCCTCCCTTGCTGCTCACCCAAGGGGTGCCACACCTGGGCAAGGGAAGGGTCTCCCCTGGAGAGGGGCTGGGGACAAGGGACAGAGGGACAGGACACAGGGAATGGCTGCCACTGGCCAAGGGGAGATTGGGCTGGGATCTGGGCAAGGAATTGCTGGCTGGGAGGGTGGGCAGGCCCTGGCACAGGGTGCCCAGAGCAGCTGTGGCTGCCCCTGGATCCCTGGCAGTGCCCCAGGTTGGACACTGGGGCTGGAGCAGCCTGGGACAGTGGGAGGTGTCCCTGCCATGGCAGGGGTGGCACTGGGTGACTCTTACAGCCCCTTCCAACCCAAACCACTCTGGGATTCTCTGATTCCATGCTCACCCAGCTGGTGTCTGGGATGGAGCCCTGTTTCTCTGGATGCCCTCCCAGCTTTCCCAGGTGCCAGCTGATGGTTTGGGTGTGCAGGGCACAGCCCCTGGCTCGCTGCCACCCACAGGATGAGCCCCACAGGGGACACCAAGGGCATCTCCTGGATGTTGGGGAGCAGAAGCAACAGCTGCCTTGTGAATTCCCAAAAATCCCTCTTTTCCTGGGCCCTGGCTTTGCAGGGACTGAGCACAGGACAGGGCAGTGCAGCATCAGGCAGGAGGGAGGTGAGGAGCAGCAGATCCTGCTCAGGGCTCTCTGGATGCACAAAGGCTCAGGGCAAAGGGGGAAATGATGCTCAGAGCCTGCTTTGCTGCCAAGCCCGACCCCCAGAGCTGCCTGAGCAGTGGGACAAGCCCCGGGATGTCCAAAAGGCCATGAGAGCTCTCAGGCTGCTCTTGTGCAACTCCAGGAGTTGATTTTCCCTGGCAAAGCACCGAGATGACCCGGGCTGAGCAGCACGAGGAGCTCATAAACAGCCCCAGCCTCCCCTCCCGGGGAAGAGTCCAAGCCTGACGGAACATTTTCCAGCCAGCCGAAAACAAGGATAACAATTATCACTGCTCGAGTTCCTGTGCAGTAAAACCTGCAGGGAAACGAGAGCAAGGTCAGCACAGTGACAAGGGATGCTGTGCTGGAGCCGGCTCCCCTGGCCGGGCAGCAGGGCGAGGATGGGATGCCAGGGCAGGGCAGAGCTCAGCCCCACAGCCCGTTATCTCCCCAGCACAGGCCTGCCTGGGCCCAGCAGGCTGGGAGCCGCTGTTTGTTTTGCTCTTTCTAATCTGGGACTGAAGTTTCCTCCTGAACAAAGTTGTTTCCAGATGCCGGAGCCGGCTGGAAGCTCCCAAAGAGGCAGAACAACCCCCTGAGCTCCCCACGGTTCTTCTCCCACTGGCTGGATAAGCTCCAGCCCCCGGGATTCTCCTCCAAAAACCAGCGTGGCCCCTCCAGGCTGCGGAGGTGCCACCCACCCCCGGGGCACAGGGTGAGAGAGAGCTTCCCTCATGTTTTCCCTGCTCATTTCCATCCTCGGGGCCAGGGGTGAAAACAGAGCTTTAAAAACTCCTGTGATCCTGACTGCCTCAAGGGGAAGTGAATTTTCCTTATGCAAGCAAAGCTGCAGGAAGGGAGGGAGCGAGACAGCAAATGGGAGAATCAGGGAATGGGCTGGGCTGGAAGGGAACAAAAAGCTCATCCCATTCCATCCCTTCCCCTGCCCCAGGTGGATCCAGCCCCAGTGTCCAGCCTGGCCCTGGGCACTGCCAGGGATCCAGGGATTCTCTGGCAATTCCAGCCCAGCCCCTGCCCACCCTCCCAGCCAGCAATTCCTTGCCAAGATCCCAGCCCAATCTCCCCTTGGCCAGTGGCAGCCATTCCCTGTGTCCTGTCCCTCTGTCCCTTGTCCCCAGTCCCTCTGCAGCTCTCCTGGAGCCCCTGCAGGCCCTGCCAGGTGCTGGAAGGTCTCCCTGCAGCCTTCTCCAAGGCCCTGGGCACATCCAGCCTCACCACCCTGCTCCCCCCTTGGCTGCAGGATTGGTGTCACGGGGTGACACAGGCTGGACATTGCTCCCGTGGGATTAACAGCCCCTGACGAGACCTTTGGGATGCCAAGAGCAAGGAGCAGCCTTGGCAGGGCTGCTGCCCTGCTCAGCCCCACAGAATCCTGTCCCAGGGCAGGGCTGCTGCCCTGCTCAGCCCCACAGAATCCTGTCCCAGGGCAGGGCTGTCCCCACACCACGGGCTGTCCCACACCCCCCGTGTCTGTCCCAGCCCTGCAGTGGTGCTGGTTTCCATCAGGGCCCAGGAATCCCGGTGTTTTGCTAAGAACAGCGGGATAAAAGCGGGGGGAGCTGCCGGCTGGCTCCAGGCTCTGCTCGGAGCTGTGTTTCCCCTCGGGGAAGCTCTCCCAGCCCCTTGTGCCCCCATCCCGGGTGGCAGGGCGAGGCAGGCTCTGCTCGGAGCTGTGTTTCCCCTCGGGGAAGCTCTCCCAGCCCCTTGTGCCCCCATCCCCGGTGGCAGGGCGAGGCAGGCTCTGCTCGGAGCTGTGTTTCCCCTCAGGGAGAGCTCCCAGCCCCTTGTGCCCCCATCCCGGGTGGCAGGGCGAGGCAGGCCGCTCTCCAAGGCCGCAGCTCCGGGCAGCAAGCCAGCACAACCGCCGGGACTGGGGGGCACTGCCAGCTCTGCCCGCACCAAAGCCCCCAAAACTCCTTCCCAAAGGAATCCCAGCCGCATTCCTGCGCCGCTGTGCCTGGCCAGGGCTCGGGAACACTCTGATTGTTGTAAGCCCTTCTGGGGAGGGAGGAGCAGCGGCTCCCCCCACGCACGGGATGAGTGCTGGGAGCTGGACCCCAAACTGGGGACACTCTCAAGCCAGGTGACAACGGGGGGCTGCACAGGCACCGCAGCCACCAGGGACACCGGGGTGGTGCACATCCCCCGGTCCTGCCCCGGGACCCCTCCCCAGGGCACCCCGAGACCCCCGGAGAGCCCAGGCGGGCACGCCCGGCCCCGCGGCACGTCCCGAGGGTGTCCCTGGAAGCCGTGATGCCCTTCCTCCTCCAGCAGCCAGCCTGGGGACCCAGGGACCCCACCGTGCCCACCCTGGGACACACAGTGACCCAGTGACAGCCATGCCAGGGCTCTGGGGGATTCCATGTGCCCACCCTGGGCACAGTGACAGCCATGCCAGGGCACTGGGGATCCATGTGCCCATCCTGGGGCACACAGTGACCCAGTGACAGCCATGCCAGGGCACTGGGGGTCCATGTACCACCCTGCCCACCCAGTGACAGCCATGCCAGGGCACTGGGGGTGTCTATGTGCCCACCCTGGGACACACAGTGACCCAGTGACAGCCGTGCCAGAGTGCTGGGGGATTCCATGTGCCCACCCTGGGGCACCAGGGATACCAGGGATGCCGTGACACCGCTCTGGGACACTTGAGGACCCCAGGACACCACTCCCAGGGCACGGGGGGGTCCATGTGCCCACCCCGGGACCCCGTGCCCCCCAGCCCAGCCCAGCCCGGCCCGGCCCGGCCCGGCCCGCACTCACCGCTGGTCGGGCTCGCGGCCGCGCAGGCGGGCGGGCTCCAGCGGCACCAGGGCCTGGCCCAGGAAGCGGTCCATGCCCACGAGCGCCCGGTGCATCACGGTGAGCAGCAGCTGGGCGCAGGCCCCGGGCTCGGCGGGCAGCTCGAAGGCGCACTCCTCCCGCCACTCGGGGCTGCCGCCGCTCTTCTCGGCCACCGACGTGCTGTACTTCTCGCGGCCCAGCTGGATCACGGTGTACGCGTCGCTGCCGCCCGCTTTGCCTTTGCCGCCGCCCTTGCAGCGCAGCCCGCGGGCCCGCACCACCGTCACCTGGACGTGCGTGGGCAGCCAGGCCGGGCCGCCCTCGGCGGGCAGCGCGGCCGCCCGCAGCAGCGCCATGGCCGGGCCGGACCGGGCCGGGCGGGGCCGGGAGAAGGAGCCGGACAGGGCCGGACAGGGCCGGGCCCCGCTCGGAGCCGCCGCTGCCGCAGCGCCAGCGACACCGGCCGCGCCCCCAACGGCGCAGGGCACGCCCCCAACGGCGCCGGCCACGCCCCCGTGCCGGTCTGGCCACGCCCACAACGCGCTCTGCCTCCGCCCCGCTCGGCTTTAGCCCCGCCCCAAACGGCCCCGCCGCGCGCTAGCCACGCCCCTGAGCCTTAGCCACGCCCCACGGGCAGCGCTCGCCACGCCCCACCCGGATCGGCTCCGCCCCCCCAGCGCTCCGCCCCGTCTGGCGGTTGGAGGGGCGGGGCCGGGGCGGGGCTGGGGGCGGGGCCGGGGTGACGCCCAGTGTGGCCACACCCTGAGGTGACACCCTGCAGTGACACCCTACAGTGACACCGTGCAGTGACACCGTGCAGTGACACCCTGTGTCACACCCTGTGGTCACACCCTGCGGTCACACCCTGCAGTGACACCGTGCAGTGACACCCTGTGTCACACCCTGTGGTCACACCCTGCGGTCACACCCTGCAGTGACACCGTGCAGTGACACCGTGCAGTGACACCGTGCAGTGACACCCCCACTGTCACACCCTGCAGTGACACCCTGCAGTGACACCCTGCAGTGACACCCTGCAGTGACACCCTGTGTCACACCCTGTGGTCACACCCTGTGGTCACACCGTGCAGTGACACCCTACAGTGACACCCCTACTGTCACACCCTGCGGTCACACCCTACTGTCACACACTGCAGTGACACCGTGCAGTGACACCCCTACTGTCACACCGTGCAGTGACACCCTGCGGTCACACCCTGCGGTGACACCCGTGACACACACACACAGCCACAGCCACGGCCCGGGGCACCCCCGGCTCCGCATCCCCGGTGTGACTCTGCCTGTCTGTCCCCCAGAGCCGCACGAGTGCCAGCACAGGTGTGTCATGTTCAAGTGTGTCCCTGCTCAGGCGTGTCCATGTTCAGGCGTGTCCATGTTCAGGCGTGTCCCTGCTCACATGTGTCCCTGCTCAGGCGTGTCCCTGCTCAGGCGTGTCCTTGCTCAGGTGTGTCCCTGCTCAGGTGTGCCATGTACATACAAGCACACAGGAGTGCCCGTCCCCAGCTGTGCCCGTGTCCAGCTGTGCCCTGCCCACCCCACTCCTGTGTCCCCCCCGCTGCCGGAGCCCCCCGGCCGTTCTGCCGTGGCCAGGCGCACCGGGAGCAGCTCCCGGGTGTCCCCGACCGATCCCGCGTGTCCCCTCGGCCAATCCCGGGTGTCCCGGCTGATCCCCGCTGTCCCCACGGCCGATCCCCGGTGTCCCCGGGTGAGCCCCGCTGTCCCCACGGCCGATCCCCGGTGTCCCCACGGCCCATCCCCGGTGTCCCCACGGCCGATCCCCGGTGTCCCCACGGCCGGTGCCCGGTGTCCCCACGGCCGGTCCCCGGTGTCCCCACGGCCGGTCCCCGGTGTCCCCGAGCCCCGCTCACCCTTCCCCGCCGCCCGCCCCTCCCCGCCGGGAGCGTTTCCCAGGCCGGGCCGGGGCCCCAGCGCCAATGTCCCCTCCCAGTGTCCCCAGTGTCCCCAGTGTCCCGTTACAGCCCGCAGCTCCGGCCCCGCCGCCGTTCCGTGCCCGGGGCAAGGTCGGGCCCGCGATCCCGCCGCGATAAGGGGCGGCGGGGCCGTGCCAGCCCTGCCCTATCGCCGCCATCTGCCACCGCTGCCACCGCTGCCACCGCTCCCGGCGCGCCCGTTCCGCCCCAGCGCGGGGACACCGAGAGGGGACACGGGGAGGGGACACCGAGAGGGGACACGGGGAGGAGAGGGGGACACCGAGGGGGGACACGAACGAGGACACCGAGCGGGGACACCGAGAGAGGGGAGGGGAGACAGAAAGGGGACACCGAGAGGGGACATGAGCAGAGACACCAAGGGGGGACATTGAGAGGGGGACATTGAGAGGGGACACCGAGAGGGGAGGGGGACACCGAGGGGGGAGACAGAGAGGGGACACCGAGAGGGGATCCGAGCGGGGGACATTGAACAGGGACACCAAGCGGGGACACCGAGAAGAGACATTGAGAGTGGACACCAAGCAGGGACACTGAGCAGGGACACCGAGAGGGGACACCGAGAGGGGACATTGAGAAGGGACACCGAGAGGGGACAGAAAGCACTCTCTGAGGTCCCTTCCAGCCCCATCACCCCACGGCCCCGTGTCCCTCCCCTTCCCCTGGGGTTCCTGCTGGCCCCACACGCAGCTCAGGGGGCTGAAGCTGCCGAGTGCAGGAGGAGCCCATTCCACATTTCCCATTTCCCATTTCCCATTTCCCATTTCCCATTCCACATTTCCCATTTCCCATCTCCCATTCCCCATCTCCCATTTCACATTTCCCATTTCCCATTTCCCATTCCACATTTCCCATTTCCCATTTCCCATTCTACATTTCCCATTTCCCATTCCCATTTCCCATTTCCCATTCCCCATTCCCATTTCCCATTTCCCATTTCCCATTTCCCATTCCACATTTTACATTTCACATTTCACATCCCATATTTCACCTTTCCCATCTCCCATTTCCCATTTCACCTTTCACATTTCCCTTTTCACATTTCCCATTTCCCATTTCCCATTCCACATTTCCCATTTCCCATTTCACATTCCACATTTCCCATTTCCCATTCCACATTTCCCATTTCACCTTTCCCATTCCACATTTCCCATTTCCCATTTCCCATTTCCCATTTCCCATTTCCTATTTCCCATTCCACATTTCACCTTTCCCATTTCCCATTCCACATTTCCCATTTCCCATTCCACATTTCCCATTTCCCATTTCACATTTCCCATTCCACATTTCCCATTTCCCATTCCACATTTCCCATTTCCCATTTCACATTCTACATTTCCCATTTCCCATTTCACCTTTCCCATTTCCCATTTCCCATTTCCCATTTCCCATTTCCCATTCCACATTTCACCTGTCCCATTTCACACTTCACATTTCACCCCAAAAAGCCCCCGAGCATGCCCTTCAGCTGCAGCAAATCCCATATTTTCCCCGTTGGGGTGCTCTGCCCCAGCCGTATTCAAATCCCCCATTAAAATATCCTTCACAGGGAATAAAACCCTACCTGGGAATTCCTTATCAGCCCCCGATGAACGCAAATCCAATTATCCTGCAGTCCAGGGCCTGCTCCACCACTGCCCTTATCCCTGCTCAGCATCTGCTTCTGATTTTCCCTTCTTTTGATTGTTTTTCCCGTTTTTTATGCCTGATTATCTCCTCTCTCAGCACATCTCCTCCTCTCTGCCACTTCCCATCTTTTACCTCCATAATTGGGATTTTTCTCCATCTCCCTTCACCTTCCCTGCCCTGCTCCTGTTTATTCATCTCGTATTTATTCCTCTCTTTGATTTCACACTCACCTTTGCATTTGATGCATAAGGAGGGTTTTTAATTACCCTAAATCAATTACTGTATTTTTTATTCCACTCTGGAATCAAAGGGAACACAGGGATCCTTTGCAGCATCCTCAGCGAGCCTGGGCTGAGTGACATTTTCCTTTAATTCTTGCTCCAGCTTTAATTTTTTTGCTTTAAATTTTCCTTCACATTTAATTTTTGTTTCAACATGAATTTTTGCTTTGGCGTTAATTTCTGCTGTAATTTCATTTTTTCCCCATCAATTTAAATTTAATTTTTTCCTTTAATTTCTCCTTCAACTTTAACCGTTCCTTCAATTTTTGAATAATTTATTTTCCTTTCATTTATCCATCAACTTTAACTTTTCCTTCAATTTTTGATCAACTTAATTTTTTCTTCCTTCTCCTGCATGGAATCTCCCTGCCCCAGCCCACCCTGAAGCTCTGGGTGTGGGCTCCCAACAAACCCAGCTCCCATCCCGGGAGAAGCTGGAAAACCCCAATACGATCACTTTTTTTCTCTTTTTCCATATTTTGTTCCGAAATCCCTCTCTCCATTGCCATGGGAGCAGCAGCTGCTCCCCCCAGGAGCCGCCCGGCCTGGAGCTGCCCCTCCCTGGGCAGAGAAATGGGATTTTCATGGGAGAGCAGGAAAGCGCTGCAGGAACAGCGGGATTGGGATTGGGATTGGGATTGGGATTGGGATTGGGATTGGGATGGGGATTGGGATTGGGATTGGGATTGGGATTGGGATTGGGATGGGGATTGGGATTGGGATTGGGATTGGGATTGGGATTGGGATTGGGATTGGGATTGGGATGGGATTGGATTGGGATTGGAATGGGATTGGGATTGGGATTGGGATTGGGATTGGGATTGGGATTGGGATTGGGGATGCCAAGCCAGGCTTTTCTTGGAAAGGCTGGGATCACATTCCTGGGGCTGAGATCCCATTCCCAGGCCTGAGATCCCATTCCCAGGGCTGGGATCCCGTTCCCAGGGCTGAGATCCCGTTCCCAGGGCTGAGATCCCATTCCCAGGGCTGGGATCCCGTTCCCAGGGCTCGTTGGGTCTCTGGATCCGTTTTGTGGTGGAGCTGAGAGCCGGGGTGGGAGCGACAGCAGCGCCAGCCCTGCAGGGAAGGGAAGGGGTGAAGGGGGAGCCAGAGCTGGGAATGCAGCACCTCGAGGGGGGGAGAGGCTGGAAATGACCCAAAAATCCCCCCAGCCCGGGGCTGGTCCCAGCAGGAAGGTGGGAATGGTGTCCCTGTGGCCCTGAGGTGAGAGCCCAGCTGCAGAGCTGCCCCAGCCCTGGGGCCAACAGCAGGAGGACGTGGAGCTGCTGCAGAGAGCCCAGAGGAGGCCCCGGAGCTGCTGCAGGGCTGGAGCCCCTCTGCTCTGGAGCCAGCCTGGAGAGCTGGGAATGTTCCCTGGAGAAGGGAAGGCTCCAGGCAGAGCTCAGAGCCCCTGGCAGGGCCTGCAGGGGCTCCAGGAGAGCTGCAGAGGGACTGGGGACAAGGGACAGAGGGACAGGACACAGGGAATGGCTGCCACTGGCCAAGGGGAGATTGGGCTGGGATCTTGGCAAGGAATTGCTGGCTGGGAGGGTGGGCAGGGGCTGGGCTGGAATTCCCAGAGAATCCCGGGATCCCTGGCAGTGCCCAGGGCCAGGCTGGATCCACCTGGGACAGTGGGAGGTGTCCCTGCCATGGAACTGGGTGAGCTTTTTGTTCCCTTCCAACTCAGACCATTCCACAGTGTCCATGGCATCTCTTCCCAAGGATGCACACCCCTGCAAACATTCCCAAACCACCAAAACACCCCCAAACCCAGACCCCGGGAGTGACAGCAGCACCCGAGGCTCCCCCAGCCCCAATTCCTGGGAATGCAAGCAGCAGAACTCGTCCCAGTGCGTTGGGAAGGGCTGGCAGGGCACAATCCCAGCTGGCAGCGCGGGGATGCCCGGGAAGGGAAGGAGGCAGGGAAATGGGGCTGTGGGGGAAGGGGCCTGAGCCAAGACAAATAAAGAGTTCAAATGGGAAACGATTAAAACTAAACTAAAGTCAAATAAATGGAAAGCGGGGGAGATAAGGCGCGGGCGCCCTCGCTGCCTATTTAACATTCATTGGATTGAATAATCAGGCCTCATTATCTCAAATTGCTGCATATTTGCCCTCAAAATGCTAATTTGAAAGTTGGCTGCGAGCGCCGTCTGCCTATTTTGACTAAAATATGATTTTGCTTTATTGTGCGGCGCTCGTAGCTCCGGGGGCATTTCCCCCACCAGGAATGGGCGAGGAAGGGGAGGAAAAATCACCCAGCATTTATCAAAGGCCGGCCGGGGAGGAGAGCGGGCCCTGCTTTGCGTAGAAATGGCATTTTTAGGCCTCGCAGTGAAATTAAAGCGTTATCAGGCGCTTTTCGGGATGGACGCTTTATCGCTCATCTCGGGAAGGGAAATGGGAGAAATAATTTGCTTTTATTCTGATTGTTTGGCGGAGGGGGAGGGCCGGGGGGCTCCTCCCTGCCCTCTCCCTTCTCCTTGCCCCCCGTCCCCTCCACCCGCCCTCGCGGGGGGCAGAATCCCCGCTCTGGGCCTCCCCCAGCGGGTCCCACATGGAAAATCTGCTCCGTCTGCTCCGGGGCCGGCGCTCGGAGCATCCATCCCGGCTGTTGCTGCCCTTCCTCGGAGCCAGTGGATGGGTGAGGGGTGGGCAGCGCGGCCCCCGCTCCCGGGGGGATGTGGGGTGAGCGCTCAATCCCCGGCAGCGCCCCAAGGACGCGCTCGGCACGCAGAGCCCCCCGCGCTGTTTGCACAGCGGGCTGCAATCGCCTGCGGGATTAAGGGGGCTCGGGGAGGCCACGGGGCCTTGTTGACACCGCGGTGCAAATCCGGCGCCATCAATTCCGCGGGCGCCTCTGCGTTTGGCAATGACACCGCGTGTGACTTTGGCGCTGGCAGATGGAGCGGCGCTCCCCTCCCCTCCCACGCTCGGGGGGCAGCCGGCCAGAAAAAGGGGGACCCCGAGGGGCTGCGAGCCCCCGAGGGGACTCCAGGGGGACCCAGGGCAGTTTGGTCCCGCTGTCCCAAAATCAGCACACAAAGCACAGGTCTCCCCCTGGCCACGGCTGCTGGCCCTCGGGGTGTGGGGACGTGTCCCACATCGGCACCCAAAGGCTCAGCCAGGGCTGCTGGGGATCAGTGGCACCAAAGCACGGGAGGGGACAGCTCAGAGCCCCCCTTATCCATCGGGACAAACCTCTGTGATAAACGTCCTGGGAAAACCTCCTGGCTCTGGGTGTCCCACCCTGGGGTGTCCCAGGCCACTGTGCCATCCTGGTGTGTCCTAGCCCTATTGTCCCACCCCGGTGTGTCCCAGCCCTACTGTCTCTTCCAGGTGTCTTCCCTCCTGGGTGTCCCATCCCACTGTCCCAGCCTGCTGTCCCCCAGCCCACTTTGCCGGCCCTGTGTGTCTCATTCTCATGTGTCCTGTTCTGGTGTGTCACCTCCCACTGTCCCCATCCCGCTGTCCCCATCCCTGTCCCCATCCCACTGTCGCTATCCCTCTGTCCCTTTTCAGTGTCCCCATCCCTCTCCCCATCCCGCTGTCCCCATCCCTGTCCCGTGTCACTGTCCCCATGTCACTGTCCCCATCCCGCTGTCCCCATCCCTGTCCCGTGTCACTGTCCCCATCCCTCTGTCCCCATCCCGCTGTCCCCATCCCTGTCCCATGTCACTGTCCCCATCCCTCTGTCCCCATCCCGCTGTCCCCATCCCTGTCCCATGTCACTGTCCCCATCCCTGTCCCCATCCCGCTGTCCCCATCCCTGTCCCCATCCCTGTCCCCATCCCGCTGTCCCCATCCCTGTCCCCATCCCTGTCCCCATCCCTGTCCCCATCCCTGTCCCCATCCCGCTGTCCCCATCCCTGTCCCGTGTCGCTGTCCCCATCCCTGTCCCCATCCCGCTGTCCCCATCCCTGTCCCCATCCCGCTGTCCCCATCCCTCTGTCCCCATCCCTGTCCCCATCCCGCTGTCCCCATCCCTGTCCCCATCCCTCTGTCCCCATCCCGCTGTCCCCATCCCTCTGTCCCCATCCCTGTCCCCATCCCGCTGTCCCCATCCCTGTCCCCATCCCGCTGTCCCCATCCCTGTCCCCATCCCTCTGTCCCCATCCCGCTGTCCCCTCCCGGCGCCAGCCGGGCCCAGCGCGGTCTGGCATCGCCCTCTGGCGGTCACTGAGGGAACGGCTCCGCGGGGACCCCCCGGGACCCCCGGGGATCCCGACAGCCGGGGGGGTCACCGGATCCCCTCACTGCGATCGGCCCTGAGCGGCATCCCCGGTCATTAGCGGCCTGTTAATTGGGGGGGCTGGTGATGGGAGCCGGCAGCTGACTGCAGGTCTGACAGCTGGCACTGGGATTGTCCCTGACTGGGACTGCCACTGACTGGGATTGTCACTGACTGGGATTGTCCCTGACTGGGATTGTCCCTGACTGGGATTGTCCCTGACTGGGATTGTCCCTGACTGGGACTGTCCCTGACTGGGATTGTCACTGACTGGGATTGTCCCTGACTGGGATTGTCACTGACTGGGACTGTCACTGACTGGGACTGTCACTAACTGGGATTGTCACTAACTGGGATGTTCCCTGACTGGGGTCCCTGCTGACTGGGGTCCCCGGATCCCTGTGGGTCAGAGATGCTCAGCCCTTCAGGTGCCTTTGGGAATCGGACCCAGATCTCCAAAAAGAGAATTTTTTTTCTGGAAGTGGCTCCCGTGGCAGCGTCAGCGTGCAGAGGAGTTTGGGCAGGGAGCAGGAGCAGAGCAGAGTGGGAAGGGCAGGGCAGGAGCCCCAGGAGAGCCACAGCTCCAGAAGCCCCAGAACAGAAATGAGGAAGATTGAGGAGAAAAAACCAAACTCATCATTTCTCCTTCAGGTGCGTGGACAAAGCTTTGAACATCACAAACCCCTGCTGCCTCCGTTCCTGAAGGATCCATCCCACTCCTGGGTGACCAAACCCAGCCCAGGGGGACCTGTCCCTGTCCCAGGGGTCCCATCCCAGCAGCCAGCTGCTCTGCTCTGCTGCGGGACACCCCAGTTTGGGATTCGGGGCACATTCCATCCCATATCATTCCCCCATGGATGTCATAATTTGCAGAAATTCCTCTCTCGGAGCTCCCAAATTCCAAAATCTCCTGTGCAAGGAGTCTCTCAGGTCAGGCAAATCTGTCAGGGTTTAAATTTTTTTATTTCCTTTATTTTTTCTGCATTCCACCCTCACACAGCCAGGGTGACCTGTGCACGTCCGAGTCCTGCTTGGGAAAACCTCCCTGGAGCTGGGTCAGGTCTTTGGAGAGAAGAAGTGGAGCTGCATATCTTAGGATGCTTAAGGGAGGGCTTTGCTCTGCATCCAAATGCGGGTGTGAGACC
Source organism: Passer domesticus (assembly GCF_036417665.1). Lineage (NCBI taxonomy): Eukaryota > Metazoa > Chordata > Aves > Passeriformes > Passeridae > Passer > Passer domesticus. Next base: position 83,570,684 of record NC_087477.1, read on the forward strand.
TTTAATAACTGGAAAAACAGAGGATTTTCGTGGGGGAGGATGTGGAGCTCTGGTACAATGATCCCACAAAGGTCAGGTCTGGACCCTCCTCAGCCACTGGATGGCAGTGGGTATCCAAACACTTCCCTTTTTTCTGGTAATTTCGGCTGAATTGGTAGAAAATGTCCCTTTGCCCCCAAACTGGGGGTGTCCCTGGCCCCGCCGTGCAGGGCTGGCAGTGGGATGCAAAGAGGTTTTGTGGGGGAAAGGCTCCAAGAGCTGGGATGGACACGTGGACAATGGACAGACGGACAATGGACAGAGGGATGCTGCAGGACAGGGGATGGACACAGAGCCCAGGGGGTCCTGGGGGTGCCCTGAGCCTGCCCAGGGACCTGGAGCTCCATCCCCCTGCAGTGCACACCCCGCCAGGGCTAATGAGCAGCTTTGTCCCTAATTAATCCTCAAAATCAGGCCCGAGCCATCCCCGGACTCACACCCCACTTCTGGATGCCCAGGACACGCTGGGTTTGTGGGCAGAGACCCCAGTCCCAGCTCTGCTGCTCCTGCCCAGCAGCACCTCCCAGGTTTCTGACACCCCCTTCCCTCCCTCCAGTGCAGGATTCTCCCACCTGGAGAAGAACGGAACCAAAACCCTGCTGGGCGCCTCTGTCTCCATTTCACCCCACACCAGCTGGATCCCAAACCCCACTGGACACCAGAGTCCCCATTCTGGCTCTGTGTCACCTGGATCCCAACCCCACGGGTGCCACCAGTGTCCCACCCAGCTCAGGGACACTGAGCACCCCGTCCCGGGGTCACAGGGCTGTGTCAGGGACACTGAGCACCCTGTCCTGGGGTCACCTGGCTGTGTCAGGGACACTGAGCACCCCACCCTGGGGTCACCCAGCTCTGTGAGGGCTCAGGGACACTGAGCACCCCATCCTGGGGTCACCCAGCTCTGTCAGGGACACTGAGCACCCCACCCTGGGGTCACCCGGCTCTCTGAGAGCTCCAGGGGTGTTTGCTGAGCTCCATCAAACAGGACAAGGGAATATAAAAAGGGAAAGCAGCTCCTACCCAAACACAGCCCAGCCCACCGAGGGCCCCCTGCCTCTTCATCTTCCCAAGGCCGTCATTTAGACCCGGGAACCCCAAATCTGCCCCTTCCATCGCTGCCCCTCCCCAGGGCCTCCCTCTGCCCCCAGCAGTGCCCGTGGGACATTCCCTGTGCTGCTCTGGGGAATGTCGTGCCCGCCGCGGGGTTTTAGGGATTAATTTGGATTTTTTTGGAGCACAGACCCCCCTTGGGGAGCTCCCACCTGCAGGCTCCGGCCAGGGGGGCCCCGGCCTGCGGCTCTGGGGGTGCCGTGTCCGTGCCCATCCCCGGGGGTGCCGTGTCCGTGCCCATCCCCGGGGGTGCCGTGTCCGTGCCCATCCCCGGGTGCCGTGTCCATCCCGGGGTGCCGTGCCCATCCCAGGGGTGCCGTGTCCGTGCCCATCCCGGGGTGCCGTGTCCGTGCCCATCCCGGGGTCCGTGCCAGAGCAGGGGGTGCCCCCGGCCAAGCCCCGATGGCTTTTCCAGCCATCCTCAGGGCTGTTCCCAGCCCGGAGCGGCCCCGGGCTTTGTCCCTGGGGGAAGCCGAGCGAGGGGGCAGCTGTGGCCAGCTGTGGCCAGCTGTGGCCAGCTGTGGCCCGGGCTCCCCGCGCCCCATTTCCTCCCCAATAAAGCCGAGCCGGGGCAGGCTCTGAGGTGTGACTTTTCCCAGCTCATTAGGACGGGCTGCGGGGTTTAAGAATCCCAGACCCTAATGACCATCTGAATCCCATCAGCAGGGCTGGGGGCGCGGGGAGAGCCCCCCGCCCCTGCCGTCCCCTCGCTGGCCCCAAAACCAGCTGCGCGGGGGGTGCAGAGCTCTGAGACACCCCCTCAGTGTCCCAGGGCCAAGGGGGACCCCAAGTCCCTGCCCCGGGAGTTTGGTGGCCTTGGGCCCCCCGCAGAGGAGCCCAGACTCACAGAGCCACCAGGAGGAGGACAAGGACTGCCCAGCAGAGCCAGGGGCCAGCCAGGAGGACACGTCCCTGTCCCCTGGCTCAGGGACAGCCCCTGCACAGACTGACAAGGAGCTGCAGAGCCACCAGGGGCCCTTTGTGTGCACTGCAGGGTGTACCATGGCTGGCAATACCTGATATATACGGGATACACGGGGCACCCCTGGGGTGTGGGGGTGAAATCAATTATTTATGCAACTCTGGGGCTCGTCTTTGCCGGAATAGTCCCCATCCCACAGGGCTTCTTCCTGGGATTTGACCCGGGGGAGTGGGAGCCACTGCAGCCACAGCTCACCCCAGAGGTGTTGGGAGCCTGGAATTCTCCAGCCCAGGAGCTTCACAGAGCTGAACCCTGGGGAGGATCTGTTCACCACAACACCCTGCTCTGCCCACAGCTCATCAGTCCCACCAGTGCTGCCTTCCTCTCCGGGGGTTTAGAGGCAGCACAGCAGGGAAATGCAGCTGGAGACAGGGCTGGAGGGAGCTGTGGCCCGAGCTCCTGCGGTGACGGCTGGGCAAGGATTAGCCAGGCTCTGATTTCCATTGCCGGGCTCTGCTTAGGCAGAGGTGGAGGTTTCAAATCCAGCAGTGTGGGGATGGGCTCTGAGCAGGGCATGGTCCAAAGGTGGGATCACGGGAGGCTGGGCAGCTCCTTGGAGGGCGCAGAGCAAGTGAATGCCTGGGGTGTCCCAGAGAGGAGCAGCAGGGGGGACATGGGGCACTCAGCTGGGCAGTGCCAGCTCCTGCAGCCGGGCTGTGTCCCTGGCTGGGGTGGAGCTGGGCCAGGAAGAGCCCCAGGTGCAGGATTGGGGCAGGTTTGAAACGGGGGGCAAGGACTGGGGGGACATTCAAGGGGATGGTGCAAAGAGAAGGGATCTGTGCAAGGGGAAAGGGAATAGTGCAGGGAGAGGGGATGGGGCAGGGAGAGGGGATGGGGCAGGGAGAGGGGATGGGGCAGGGAAAGGGGATGGGGCAGAGAGAGGGGATGGGGCAGGGAAAGGGGATGGGGCAGGGAAAGGGAATAGTGCAGGGAGAGGGGATGGGGCAGAGAGAGGGGATGGGGCAGGGAGAGGGGATGGGGCAGGGAGAGGGGATGGGGCAGGGAGAGGGGATGGGGCAGAGAGAGGGGATGGGGCAGGGAGAGGGGATGGGGCAGGGAGAGGGGATGGGGCAGAGAGAGGGGATGGGGCAGGGAAAGGGGATGGGGCAGGGAAAGGGGATGGGGCAGAGAGAGGGGATGGGGCAGGGAGAGGGGATGGGGCAGGGAAAGGGGATGGGGCAGGGAAAGAGGATGGGGCAGGGAGAGGGGATGGGGCAGGGAGAGGGGATGGGGCAGGGAGAGGGGATGGGGCAGGGGAAAGGGGATAGGGCACGGGAGGGGGAATGACCCCTGGAAACGGGGATGATGCAGGAGAAGGGGACAATATAAGAAGGGTACACTATAAGAAAGGGACAATATAAGAAGGGGACAATATAAGAAGGGGACAATATAGGAAGGGGACAACATAAGAAGGTGACAATATACGAAGGGGACACTATAAGAAGGGGACAATACAAGAAGGGGAGAATAAAAGAATGGCAGTGCAAGGAGAGGGAAGTGTGCGAGGGGGGTGATGCGGGCAAAGGGGGACAATGCGAGAAGGGGACAGAGCAGGGAAAGGGGGACAGAGCAGGGAGAGGGGGACAGAGCAGGGAAAGGGGGACAGAGCAGGGAGAGGGGCAGGCTGTGACGGAAGCTGCCCTTTGTCCCGGCTGCTGCAGGGATTAGCCGGCTCATCTCAAAGAGCCCAAACTGTGCTAATGTCTTCACATGTCTGCCGGGAGCCCGGGCTGGGCGCGGGTTTAAGGCGCTAATCTCGCATGCCGCTGGCTCATTCCAATCAGCCCCGAGACAAGAGGGCTCACGGGGCTCCTTCAGTCCCGCCCGGCCGGGGGCTGAGCTGATTGCGGCGTTCCCTTGTTCTCGGGACACCTTTAATCCCCCGGGAGCTGGCGGGGCTCAGGGCCCGGCTCCTCCCGGGAGCGGCGGGGGACCCGACCCCGCTCCGGGGGTGCTCCCGCAGGCTCTGCCCGGCTCGACCCCCCTCTGGCCCACCCGGCAATGATTTAATTAAAACTGCTGGGTTTGGCCGGGTTTTCAAAATGTACTTGTGTATGAGGCGGATTAAATCACATTCCTCTCACCTCGGGGTTTGAGCGGAGGTTTTTGTCATGGGGGTGATAACCCCCGAGGGCTCGGGAGGGCTCCGTCCCCTCGGGACAGCTGAGTCACAGGGAATGCCATCCCTTGTCCTCCTCCCGGCCAGTGATTGACCTGCTGGCAGGTTCCTTGGGGCGGGGAAGGCACCGTGAGGGACAAAGCAGGGATGAGGAGAGCCAAGCCCCAGCTCTGACCCGGCCTGTGGATGGGGTTGACGGCCTGCAGGAAAGCTGGATTCATCCCGGGCGTTTTCTGTCCTGCTGAGCCCTGCCAGCCTGGCCAGGGGGTAGGAATGCAGTTTCCCTTCTCTCCAGTCCTGCTGTGTGCAGCCCAGCCCAGCTCCGGGGCACGCGGATTGGGATCAAGTCTGGGCACGGTGATTGGCACTCTGGAAAATAAGGGAGAGACATGCTTGGGAAGGTCTTGGGTAGGATAGATCCCCTTGGGGCAGAGCCTTGGACCTCTCATCCGCAGGAAATCTGTGTATAAAAGTTAGAATAAAGAATGAGAGCTGTGAGTCCTCACCCAAATCCCAAAGACCCTGCCACTCTTCCCCATCCATGGCTCCCAGAAAGTCGCTGGCTTTTCACCTCTCTGCAAAACCCGAGGTGGCTTTCACCAACAGATATAATTAAAAGGAAGTGAGAATTAAGCAGCTTTATTAAGGGGATAAAGGTTATCTGCCAAAGATGCAGCGCTGAGCCCTTCCCAGCACATCTCCTCTCCCGGTGATAAGTGGCAGCTCCGGGGCAGGCAGGGCTGGGGGGAGCCTGACGGGGAGAGGTGTTCTGGGTTCTGACGGGGAGAGGTGTTCAGGAGTTCTTGATTCTGACAGGGAGAGGTGCTCTGGGTTCTGACAGGGAGAGGTGTTCTGGGTTCTGGGTTCAGACAGGGAGAGGTGTTCTGGATTCAGACAGGGAGAGTTGTTCAGGTGTTCTGGGTTTAGACAGGGAGAGTTGTTCAGGTGTTCTGGGTTTTGACAGGGAGAGGTGTTCTGGATTCAGACAGGGAGAGTTGTTCAGGTGTTCTGGGTTTAGACAGGGAGAGGTGTTCAGGTGTTCTGGGTTTTGACAGGGAGAGGTGTTCTGGGTTCTGGATTCAGACAGGGAGAGGTGTTCAGATGTTCTGGGTTTTGACAGGGAGAGGTGTTCTGGGTTCTGACAGGGAGAGGCATTCAGGAGTTCTGGATTCAGACAGGGACAGGCGTTCAGGAGCTCTGGATTCTGACAGGGAGAGGTGTTCAGGTGTTCTGGGTTCTGACAGGGAGAGGTGTTCAGGAGTTCAGGATTCTGATGGGGAGAGGTGTTCAGGTGTTCTGGGTTCTGACAGGGAGAGGTGTTCAGATGTTCTGGGTTCTGACAGGGAGAGGCACTCAGGTGCTCCCCAGGGACTGTGGCAGGCAGATGGACAGATGGACGGGTATGATTGCCGTGGGTTCAGGGCGCTGCTGAAGAGCAGCAAACAGCCGGCTGAACGGGTGGGACCGGGCTGGAGAGGCTGCAGAGAGGACAACCCGGCCGAGGGAGCGCTGGGGCTCTCGGGGTGCCCCCCTTGGTGCCGGGCCGGTCCCCGCTGTGGGTGGTGTGTGCAGGACGGGGCAGCCCCTCCTGAGCCCCGGCTGCTCTGCAGGCCCTGGAGCGTCCCTTCCCGGGCCGGCAGCGCCGTGTCCCCTTGGGAGGGTCCCTCGGTGGGATTAGCGTGTCCCGGGGGGCACCGGGAGGCTCAAGGCAGAGCCCGAGGCGGCCGTGCGTGTTCCGGGCTCCATGCCCTCGTGTAATCCTGTTAAATGGTCAGGGAGCATTTCCCCTGCCTCTCCCTCCCCGCTAAGTCCCGGGTGAAACATCAAATGAGTTTCCCGAGGCTGCTGGGCGGCTCTGCCCGCTTTCAGTGGGAATATAAAAGAGACATCATGAGCAGTGGAGGAAATCCCACTACATCCCCTATTTTCCAGACTGTCTGGGATGAATTACCCCAAGCTGCCTTGCACGGGGAGCAAAGGCATCACATTTGTACACTAAACTCTCCTGGATACATGAAAATAAGGATGAAATGGAGTGACCTGCCTGGAAATGCAGCAGAGGAACCGGTAAAATGAGGATTCCCCTCTGGACTGAGCATTGCAGTGACCAAAATCTTCGGGTTTGAAAATCCTGGCTTTAAACCAGTTCTGGTGAAATGAACTGCTATGAAAAAGAGGGGGAAAAAAACCAACCAACAAAACAAAACAAAAAACCCCAAAACAAAACAAAATAACCAACAAAATAGGGGGGAAAAAAAGAGGGAAATTTCACCATCTACCTCTTTGCAAACAGTTTATGGCAAAAGAAAAAAAAAACCCACAAAAAACCCCCCCACAAAACAAAAAAAAAACCCCCTCAAAACTAACCAAAAAAACCTTGTCCGGTGGCACTGCCATCCCAGCATGGATAAGCCAGGATTTCCTGGGGAAACCTGGCACCAGATTCCCCCTGCCTGGTGTAATTTTATTCTAAAAGCTGAATAAATCATTCAATCAAGCGATGTCCGCTGCGGTGGAATGAATTTGGGTGACCTTGGCACCATCTTTGCATAAAATCTGTTTGACTGGATTGTAAAAACGGATGAAATCGTTAGATAAGCGAGCGCTGGTGCTGTGGGATGAGCGCTGAAGGTGTGGGACTGGCGGTCAGGTTCAGCTCCCCAGCCCTGCTAACACCTCGTCCCGGGTTGATTTCGGCGGTGAAGCCCCCGTGCCTCAGTTTCCCCCCGCAGGAGCGGGGTGAGCACGGCCCGGGCGTGCCCCGCTCCCAGCCCGCGGGGAGCCGAGCCGGATCCGAGCCCTGGGTCTGCCCGTCCTCCCCCCGCTCCATCTCTATTGATTTAATAAGATGGAGAGGAATTAACGGGGCCGGAGCATTGCAATAATGAAAGATGAACAAAGGGCAGCGCCAGCAAAGATGCTGCCAGCTTTTAATGATGAGGCCGGGCAGATCCCCCGCCAGTTGTCCCTTTGGAGTGGCGATTAAGAACATACTGTTATTGTTAAGGCCGGGAGATAAATCCCCGCACCGTTTCTGATGTGATCAGCCGGGGCTTCTCCCTACAATTTGTGATCCTATTGTGGACGGTGTTTGCCCTGGGCAAGGAGAGTCTGGGAACCACTTATGAACCATCCTTTGGTCATTAGTCTCCTCATTAGGAGAGAACAATGTGGGAAAAGAAAGATAATTGAAGGGAGCAGCGGGCTGATGGCGCACTCAGGCCCGGCCCAGCGCTGCCTCAATGCTCAGTTTGTTTAGAATTCCCAATTAATTTTCAATGCGCAGGTTTGGGATGCTCTCGACACCTGGAATGGCAGCCCCTGTGAGCAGGGGCTGCGGGGCTGTGCGCCACGGGAGGGGCACGGAGACCCTTGAGTGTTAATTGATTTTGGGGGTTCTCCCAGGCTGTGCCCGCGGCTGGACGCAGCCCCATGGAATCCCGGAATTCTGGGCTGGGAAGGGACTTTCGGAGGTGATCCAGCCCGTGGGCACGCGGTGCTGGGAGGGACCCCGCTGCCTCTCTCCGCATCTGGCTGCGATCTGGGCCAGATGTGCACGCAGAAGGAGCCCGCCGGGAGCAGGCGCTTCTCGCCCAGGAGAGCTGGGGCACAGGGCAGCCCTGGCTCCGGGGGCTGCCCGCGGCTCCCGCCTGGACATGCCCGGCTGGGGAGGAGGGGAAAAGCCCTAATTCCTCAGGATGCTCGATATTATCAAGTGCTAATGAGGCCTGGATGGGGCTGAGGTGCTTTGCAGGCCATTATCCCAAATTAACCTGACAATGAGGCCGGGCAGCGCTGTCTGAGGGGCGGCCCGGGTGTGTATTGGCTGTCTGGGCTGCTGTGCTCTGCCCCCCGAGCACAAACCGAGGGCCTGGGGATCGCGGGGGAATCCTGCATTGCACCAACACGGAATCACGGGATGCTGGGGCTGGGGGGGACACTGAGGACCCCTCGATCCCCCCCTTCCACGGGCCACTGTCCCAGGCTGCCCCAAACCCCGTCCAGCCCGGCCTGGGACATGTTGAGGCAGCCTGGGGAGGTTTGGCAGGCAGGAGACAAAATGAGGTGACAAGGATGGGGAGAACCGGCACAGACTCCTCTCCAGGCCAGCGTTTAGGGTGACACTCTGCGAAACTGGCACGTCCCCAAATTGTCCTGTCCATCCCGTGCTCTACTGACACAGGGCCCTTGTCACCTGGAACCCAGGCTCCCCTTGCTCCTGTCCTCACCAGTCTGGGGCTGTTGGTGACCCTGCGAGGTGCTGAGGATCCAGAAGGAGAGTTGAGCTGAGGCAGGGTGGCTCCCTGTCACAGCAGGGTGACAGAGCTGAGGCAGGGTGGCTCCTTGTCACAGCAGGGTGACAGAGCTGAGGCAGGGTGGCTCCCTGTCACAGCAGGGTGACAGAGCTGAGGCAGGGTGGCTCCCTGGGCTCCCTGTCACAGCAGGGTGACAGAGCTGAGGCAGGGTGGCTCCTTGTCACAGCAGGTGACAGAGCTGAGGCAGGGTGGCTCCTTGGCTCCCTGTCACAGCAGGGTGACAGAGCTGAGGCAGGGTGGCTCCCTGTCACAGCAGGGGGACAGAGCTGAGGCAGGGTGGCTCCTTGGCACCCACCTCCAGCTGCCCCCGTGCACAGAGCACCCACAGCTATTGCTGTGAGCCAGAGGAATTTATCTTTTCTAGGCGTTATGGTGGAGGAATGGGAGCACATCCATCATCCTCCTTGGAAAATACCTGTGCTCCTCTTCCCACTGCAAAGAGGGATCCCCAAGCCCCTCTCCTAGAGGATCCCGTGGGATCCGGTTTGGAAGGGGGCAAAGCACCAGCTCAAGGAGCCATGGGGCTGAGAACATTCCTAATTTCCCATTGCTGGTTCATGGATTATCATTTACTGTCACTTTGGATTAGCACAGGAGAAACCTCTGCAGAAATCTGACCTAAGGCCAAAACCCAGTGCTCCAAATCCCATTTTTAAGGCAATTTTCATTAAAAGACACAAGCTCAGGGTTTCAGTTCCCTCAGGCTGGCAGTGCTGGGCCATTCATTCCAATGAGCAGGAGCACCCTCCTGGCTCAGCAGGAGCCATCCTCCCCTGACTGCAGGAGCGCTGGGAGCCTGGATCCATCCTCTCCTGACTGCAGGGAGCCTGGATCCATCCTCCTCTGACTCCAGGAGCCCTGGGAGCCTGGATCCATCCTCTCCTGACTGCAGGAGCACTGGGATCTGGGATCCATCCTCTCCTGACTGCAGGAGCTCTGGGATCTGGGATCCATCCTCCCCTGACTGCAGGGATCCTGGATCCATCCTCCTCTAACTGCAGGAGCCCTGGGAGCCTGGATCCATCCTCCCCTGACTGCAGGAGCGCTGGGAACATGGATCCATCCTCTCCTGACTGCAGGGAGCCTGGATCCATCCTCCTCTGACTCCAGGAGCCCTGGGAGCCTGGATCCATCCTCCCCTGACTGCAGGGATCCTGGATCCATCCTCTCCTGGCTGCAGGAGCCCTAGGAGCCTGGATCCATCCTCCCCTGACTGCAGGGATCCTGGATCCATCCTCCCCAGCCTGCAGGGATGCTCCCGACCGATCCCTCCCGGCGGTGTGTCCCGCTGGCAGGAGCCCTCACGGCCCGGATTACAGATGCACCGAATCCCCGTCACGTTTTCGCGTGTGTTTGCTGCGGGTTTGGGGAGATTTCCGCCTCCCCCTCGCCCCGCTGGGATGGGTTTGCGGCTGGGACAGGGATGGAAATGGAGCCGGGCTCTCCCCACCGGCCGAGAGGCGAGGTGTGAAATTTCTCATGGGCAAACAAGTGAGAGCTGCGGGGTGCCCAGAAGAAGGGGGACAGAAAAGATGAAGCGGGGAGGGGGGGAATGAGGAGGAGGAGAGAAAGCAGCAGCCAGGGAGGAACAAAAATCCCTAAAGCACCAACCTGGATTGAAGAGTGGGGCGTTTTCTATGGGGGGATTGTAAAATGCGCTCTCTCTTTCCCCTTGGCAGGGGGAAAAAGGGCCCCCCCTCTATCTGATAGTCATTAGCATCAATTAGCCCCGTTTGAAGTAGGCAACATCTTTGTCTCTTTGCAAAAAAGAAATAAAAAAACCTTTCAGGGAGCCCATAATAACATCTGGAGCAGGAGAGGCTGAACTGAGTTCCCCACTTTCATCTCTTGTCGAGGGACTTGGAATGTTAATGCAGCCTCATTCTTTAATGGAGTTATCAGGAAATGCTTTTCACCTCCTTCCCTTTGCTCAGGGGGGATGTTTACAAAGGGCTGGGGGCTTTTTTGGGGGGCTTTTTGGGTTGTTGTTTTGTTGTTGGGATTTTTTTTACCCCTTCTCTAAGAAACTCCCCCTAAGAGATTCACCCCCCCGCTTCACCTTTTATTTTCTACACTCTTGAAAAACAAAACAGGAATAAAATATAATGAATAGAAGATAGCGAATAAAATAAAATAAATAAAATAACCACCACCAGAAAAGCAAAGAGGATCAGATCCCATCCTTTCATGTTCCCTCTCTGGAGGGTCTGGGCCGCTGGTTGGAGCTGGTGTGGGCAGGGGAGGTGGGGGGTCCTGGCCAGAGCCCCCCGCCCTGCCTGGCTGCTGGGTGCTACATTTCCCAAGTCATTACCAGCGGGTGAAAATTTCCAGCTTTCCCACCAAAATGCATTAGCTGAGCACACAGCACTAATGGGAAACAGGACGTGTCATTAGGCTGCGCCTGCGGCCCAGCGCCAGAAGTGAAGGGAAAAGTCACCTGGGGTTTGCCTGCTGGGGCCTCCCTCGGTGCATCCCTGCAGGTGTCTGTCCATCCCAGGGGCTCCCTGTCCATCCCAGGGGCTCCCTGTCCATCCCTACATCTCCCTGTCCATCCCTACATCTCCCTGTCCATCCCTACATCTCCCTGTCCATCCCTGCAGCTCCCTGTCCATCCCAGGGGCTCCCTGTCCATCCCAGGGATTCCCTGTCCATCCTGGGGGCTCCCTGTCCATCCCTGCAGCTCCCTGTCCATCTCACCAGCTCCCTGTCCATCCCTGCAGCTCCCTGTCCATCCCAGCATCTCCCTGTCCATCCCTGCAGCTCCCTGTCCATCCCAGGGGCTCCCTGTCCATCCCAGGGGCTCCCTGTCCATCCCAGGGGCTCCCTGTCCATCCATGCAGGATCCCTGCCAGGGGATCCATCAGCGTCCCTGCCCTGCCTGCAGCTCGCCCATCCCAACACCTCCAACAGATCCTCTAATAACTGCAGCAGCTCCAACACTGCTCTCCCTGGGAACCACAGCACCAGTCAGGACTTACACCAAGAGCAAAAATCATGAACTGATTTAATAACCTTTTAATAACCCCAAACCTCCTCTAATGACACCCGTGTTCAATCCCACACATCCTCTGTGCCAGCAGAGCCAGGAGCTGTGAATCTCCGAGGATGTTTTTTTTTTCCCAAGGTGACTTTTTTTGGGAGAGGCTTCAGCACTCTTCAGCCCAGCTTTGAACGTGTGATTCTAATTAAGGCCGTGGCTCCACGGCAGCGGGATCAGAGCTGCCTGTTTGGATAAGGAGCAATAAAGCAGCAGCTGTATTTATTCACTTATTTGGAAGCTGCTGGGGAACACAGGATGCTAAAAGGCAGGAAGAAAACGTGTTTTAAAGGCAAACTTCAGGGACTCTTTTGTCTCCTGTGGGCATCCTCCTCCCTGAGGATCCTGTAGCCATCACCAGGGTGCTTCCTCATGAGCAGGATAATCCTGCCTGTGTATTCCCATCTGCTTTGAAATGCTCAAAAATACAGAGATGTTTATAATTATTGCTATGCATTGTGCAGGGAAAATAAACTTTAAATGGCATGAATCCGTGTTTAAGGCAGGATTTACTGGATATGGCCTGTGAGCCTGTGCATGCAGGGATGCTTAATGCCAGGTTATTAAACCACAGGGGATTTCTGCTCTGTGTTTATTAACCCGGAGACTCTGGGGTTTCTCTGCGTTTGTACACACCAGAGTGAATTTCCAGTGAGAATTTGGTGGGATTTGAGCAGGAATCCCACCTGGGAGAGGTGTCAGTGCCACCCACAGCTCCCCATCAGCCCATGTGGCTGTGCCCAGCTCCAAGGGTGTCACACAGGGATGGCAGCAGCTCCGTTCCCAGGGCACGGTCACCTCGGATCCTGTGCGAGCTCCCGAGGCGCTTGTCCCGTGTCCCAGATATTCCCACACACCTGGACAGGTGCAGGCACATTCCCCTTGGCACAGGGGCACGGGGTGATGTGCTGGCACAGCCCGGGGTGCCCTGAGGAGGGTGGCCAGGACACGGTGTGGGGGCTCCTGTGAGGCCTGGGCATGTCAGGAGGAGCTTGGGATGGGACTGAGGGATGTTTGTGTCCCTGCGGGTGTGCGAGGGGAAGGGATTGGTGCTGGTGTGAGGTGTCCATCGGGAAGGGGGTTAGGTGCTGTTCTGGATGTTGAGGAAGGAACAGGGTTGGTGTAGCGGTCCATGAGGAAGGAACCCTTATCCTTGGGGCAGGAGGGAGTGCCAGGGGGGTGGTCCATGGGCAAAGAGCGCACGTCACTGTAGGGGAAGATGCAGGGCAGGTGACGCTGGAGGTGACAGCAGGAAAAGAGGGGCGTCCATGGGGTGCCAGGGCAGAAGGAGCGGTGTCAGTGCAGTGCTGCCATGGAACGGGGGGTGACTGTGGGGCTGCCCGTGGGAACAGGGGATCCGTGGGGCTGTCACTGTGGGAGCAGGGCTCGCCATGGGGGTGCTGTGTGCAAGGAGGGGTGTCCATGGAGGACCCTGAGCGTAAGGAGGGTTTCCACTGCAGGGGGAGGAAGAGGTGTCTGTGGGAACTGGGGTGTCCTTGGGGACGTTGATAGGGAAACAAGGGTGTCAGGGCATCGGTAGGGTATTGGTGGGGAAGAGGGGTGATGTGAGGTGTCGGTGGGGAAGCAGGGCTGTCGGTGGGGTGTCAGTATGGAAGCAGGGGTGTCGGTGGGGTGTCAGTGGGGTGTCAGTATGGAAGCAGGGGTGTCACTGGGGTGTCAGTGGGGAAGCAGGGGTGTCGCTGGGGTGTCAGTATGGAAGCAGGGGTGTCAGTGGGGAAGCAGGGGTGTCGCTGGGGTGTCAGTGAGGAAGCAGGGGTGTCAGTGGGGAAGCAGGGGTGTCGCTGGGGTGTCAGTGGGGAAGCAGGGCAGTCGGTAAGGAAGCAGGTCTGTCGCTGGGGAAGCAGGGGTGCCGGCAGAGGTGTTGCTGGCGGCCAGCGGGGTGTGTGCAGCCCCCGCCGCCCCCCCGCCGCCGCTTTGCATAGCAGCACGGCTGCCCCCGGCCCCCGCCCTCCATATAAGCGCCCTCCGGGGCAGCGGCCGCACCGGCCCGGCCATGCTGCAGAGCCCGGCGTGCCCCCGGCCCGCGCCGCCGCCCCCCAAGACCCCGTTCCACATCGAGGCGCTGCTGGCCCGGGAGCCGCCGCGCCGCGGCCCCGCCGCCCCCGGGAGCCCCGGGCCGCCCGCTCCGCGCTGGCCCGCGGCGGCACCCGCGGCCGGAGCGGCCCCGGCGGGGCTGGGGCCGCTGCCCGCCTGGCCCTGGGCCTGGCCCTGGCCCGGAGCAGGTGAGCGGGGATGGCACCGGGACGGGACGCGGGGCAGCGCGGCGGGCCGGGGCTGGGGTCGGGTCGCCCCAAAGCTGCGGTCCCGCTGCCGCTGCGGGGCCTCTGGAGCAGCCCGAGCTGAAGCGCTGGGCTGCGGGACAGGGATGAGGGGAAGGGAAAACTTTCCTTGGAGTTTTTTTCCTCTCTGTAGGTGATCGATATAGCGAGACCAAAAATGAACGGTTTAGGCGGTTTTTTTTGTTTATTTGTGCAATTTTTTTTATATTGCAAGGCAGTTTCTAACACACCCGATGTCTCTGAATTTTGACTAAGAAAGAGCCTGTGGCTGATTCCTGAAGATGCTGCGGAATTTTACTAATCCAGGATTCAGTCCCCAGTCCAGAGCCTGGTGCCGAATATCCAAACTCGTTGTTTGCATTTGCGATGGAGCCAGAAACTTGGCTAAATAGCAAAGTGTCAGAGCTAAAACCAGTATGGCAGTGCCTGGGCTAGAGGAAGGTGTCGGAGGTGGGAACCGGATGATCTTCAAGGATCTTTAAGGAGCTTTCTAACCCAAAGCAGTCTGTGATGCCGTGAGATTTTACGGGTGACTTTACACACACTGGCATTTATTTCTCCTTTCATATATCAGGAAGGCACTTCACTGCCAGAGTTTTAATCAAAACCCTGCTGTAATTTCCCAAAGCCTCGCTCCCAAAATCAATTTCTTGACCTCTGCTGCTGCGTGGGTCCCTTTCTCCCAAATTTGCCCTCACCCCTCTCTAATTTTGCTTTGCCTGCAATTTTTCACTCACATAAGTGAAACTGACAAGTGGTTTGTGGCACTTGGCCCTCAAAACTTCATATTTTTAGTGCAGAAGCATCTAAGAAAAATGTTTTTGTTGATCTGTGGGGAAAATTTACACCGTGGTGATGGATGATATTTCCTGATCTGTCAGGATCTATTTTCACTGGAACTTTATAAGGACAACGACCAAGTGATTTTAACAAAGTATCTCTATTCAGAGTATTTTTCTTGAAATTAAGTATTCCTCTTAAGTATTCAGAGCATGTTGTCCAGGTAAAACCTGCAGCCAGGATTCTCTGTGTATAAAGAACTCCAGATTTGAACCTGATGCTACAATATTCAGACACCAAAAGTATTTGCTAATCTTTTATTAAGTTCTTATCACAACTATTTAATGGATTAATTCTTTCACGAGACAGCATCTGCAGAATTGTGTTAATCTTTATATTGTATCAAAATTCCAGGTATGAAAACACAGTTAAACAATTTGCAGAACGATTTCCACTCAGCGTTTCATGTTGGAAATTACACTTGCTATTATTCCAGTGTTAAAATAGAAACAAAAAGTGATGGGTGAAAAGATTTTAATGATGAAAATAGTTTAAAGTGCAATTACGGCTGTTAAGCTGTCAGGTCTCCGTCCCACAAATCCTTAGACACACGCAGAACTTGCACCCAATTAATGAAAATAAGTAGGTCAAGATGCAGGTTTGTTCCTGGAGAATGTGACAAGATCAGTCATTAAAGAAGAGATAAGTAGCAGGTGTGAATGGGGATCATTATGCGCAGTATTTCCATAAAAGCTGGAGAAACCTGGCTTGCCACAATATTTTGGATCAGCAGAGATGGGGGCCATTAATGGGCTGATCCTGCCAGTGCGGTGTGTTTTCCACGGGAAAATCCCACTGGCTGTAATTAGTGGGTTATTGGAAGTGAATCTGGCGCTGGAGAAGCCCTGGTGCCATCAGTGCTGGCCTTCCATGGCTCCTGTAGCTCTGAAACCCTCCAGGCTGTGCTGTGAGCCCTGCAGCAGCTCTCCGGGGCACTCACCTGGGCCTGGAATCCAGTGCCTGGGCTGGGAAGGGATTATGGGATTTTCAAGGACCTGCACTGAGCAGGGACATCAGCTGGAGCAGGGAGGATGAGGGCTTGGGAAGGCAGACCTGCTCTCAGTCAGGTGCCAGCGGCAGTGCTGGTGTTGGATTGTATGTTAATTTATGCTAATTACGGTTGTCCTCAGGCCACAGCTGGAGAGGAGACAGGTCAGATACACTTGTTAGTCCGGCTGAATCATCATCACCCCTGGGGAACCCAGGTGCAGGATGTGGTCCTGCATGAGAGCTGGATCCTGGACACCGAGCCCGTGTGCCAAGGGAAGGGGAAAGCCAGGGGCCAGTCTGGGGTCAGCTGTGACCATCTGTGCTTTGGGGGTTCTTGAGACAGAGGTGGGATTTTGTGTTCTGCAGCTCTTGATGAAACTGATTGTCCTGTTACAAAGGTCCTGTGCAGGCAAAGGTCAAATCCTGCCCACCTCACTGAGTGCTGATTTCTTTGGGTCTGGCTGCATGTCCAGGACTGTCCTTGGTGGACCCTGAGGGTAAAATCATGGAACAGACCCTCAAAAGTTCTTCTACTCCAGCTTTTCATGGGAAAAGGAGTGTGGATGAGATTGTCTGGGTAGGGACAGGGCAGGGACATCCCTGCTGGGTTCGGTGCTTTCACCCAGCTCCTTTAGTGCAGACCCCTTCAATTTTTGCTGCTTTCTCACAGGGTTGGAGTTGTCTCACTGTGTCGGGACCAACCCGCTGGGTCCCCCTGGGCCCTGGAGGTCGGGGGGGCCCTGCAAGATGAAGAGAGTCCGCACGGTCTTCAAACCAGAGCAGCTGGAGCGGCTGGAGCAGGAGTTCCTCAAGCAGCAGTACATGGTGGGCACGGAGAGGGTGGACCTGGCTGCAACTCTGCATCTCACAGAGACCCAGGTGAGGGAAGGGGAGCTGAGCTGGTGGAACCAATCCTGGGGCTGCTCTGTGCTGACCTTCCCACTGGGAAGTGTGGCGGGGGGAGGACACGGTGCAAAGTGACCCGTGGGACACCCTGCTGCCAGGTGACATTGAAGAGATGTGCCTAGAGTTCGGATGGTTTCTGGACAAGATTTCAGAATCCACGAAGTGGAACAAAAAGCATTCAGCAGCACAACCCTGCTGTGCTTTAGAGTTCTAACTGGGCTGGTTGCTGTGTCTGCATTGTCACGATCCTCTGGAGACTGTTTCAAGTGTCCTTTTACGACACTGGATATAATTGTTTCCCTGCTCTGCCCTGTGAGTTCCTGCTCCTCCCACTGTAAATTGCTTGTTTAGTGTGGAAGGAAGGAGCCAGGTGATCTTCCACAGTGGGATGGGATCTAAATTCAGCTGGGAAAAGGGAGAGCAAAACAAAGCCAGTTCTGGGGGACAGTGGATAATTATCGGGGGTCTCATCATGCACTATGGCAACTGCAGTCCTGGGGATGGGTTCAGGGGCTCCTTAGGGAGCTGCTTCCTTCACTTCCCTGGCCAGAGCCTTCTCAGTGCAGCTGCACCCCCTGCCCCCTGATCCTTTCCCATCACCACTCTGCCCTTTGTAGTTTCACCTCTCCTGTTCTCCTTCACTATTCCCTGAGGGAATAATGCACATCCCCAATTTGAGGAACTCTGCTTTTTGGGGATACCCACCTTGGAAGAACGTGGATTGGAAAAGGGCTCCTGGAGCCCTCAGGTTAAGCTGTTGTGCCACTTCCCCTCCAGGTCAAAGTCTGGTTCCAGAACCGGAGGATCAAGTGGAGGAAGCAGAGCATGGAGCAGAAGGCGGCAAAGCTGTCGCAGTTTGGGGTGATCCAGCCTGCGAGCGCCGACTCCACCGACAGCAAGGACCACGAGGAGGACCCCGTGGACGTGGAGCTTTGAGCAGCCGAGGAGACCAGGCTGCTTTTTGATGCCTGGGGACTTGTCTGGGCTGCTCTGGTCCAAGTGAGACTGATCTGAGAGCTGGAGCCACAGGACTGAACTGCAGCTGGCTGGAAGGAACCTCCTGAACTTCTTTGGTTGAATTTCTTTGGCTGCTGTTTGGTAGCCAAGTGCTGTAATTCCTGGGTCTTCATCACTTGGTGGCAGGTGATCTGTTTGCTCATGAAGCACCAGGACACACAAACAGTTTCCAGCAGAAAGCCTGGGGTGACAGTCGGGGTGTCTCTGGTGCTGGGGTGAGATTCAGAGTGACTGATACTGGGGTGACAATCAGAGGGCGATTCTGATGTTGGGGTGACAATCTGCTGGTTTCTCTGGTGTGGGGGTGACAATCAGAGGGTTACTCTGAAGCTCAGATGACAGTGTCTCTGGTGCTGGGGTGACAATCAGAGGGTGATTTTGAGGTGACAATCAGAGAGTCTGATACTGGGCAGGCAATGGGATCTGTCTCTGATGGCTCTGAGCACAAGGGCATTTAAAACCAGGGTCACTCATGTTATGTGTGGCTGTGTGCCCTGATCGCTTCTTCCTCTCGACTCCTATGTTTGATGCTCAGGTCAATCACAACCAGAACGCCCCAAACGGGGAAGCCCTTTGCTGCCACACTGGACTCCTGGATGCGAGGAGCAGGGTCTGACCCTGCCCTGGAGCAGAAGTGCCTCCTCCCGTCAGTGCCTTGCTGTGTCTGTGCCTTTTCCATGGCTCCCCAGAGCTGGGTCCAGCCCCGGGCGGTGTGTGTCCCCCGGCACTGCTGTCCTAGCCCAGGGTGTGTGTGCTGCTGCAGGGCTGGAGCTGCAGTAAAAAGCAGCTGCAACAGCTCAGCTGCTGCAGCAGACAGCCCCCTGCCCCGCGGCCAGATGTGCCACTGTGGCCCAGACAAGGCAGCTGCTCCGTTCTCTCCTCATTATCCCCGCAGGTGCCCTGGGACACCGCACCCGGAGCGCTCCCAGCACATCTGGAGCAGCCAATGCGGTTAACAGCTGGATTTTTGGGGGCGGGGAGGGCTTTGGGGGGGCCAGGACTAAGGACTCAGGCTGTCACCTTGCCTTTCTATGGCTGCCCATCAGCTCAGGATAATTTATTCCATCTCTTTCTGACCTAGAACACTGTATATCACTTTACTCTTACATTGTTATTTATAGAAATACCTTTTGTTGTTGTTGTTGCCTTAATACTTGTCGCTTATTTATTTTCTTTGTCTCTTGGTAAAAATCGAGTTAATTTTTAAAAGAGAGATGGAATGAGTATAAAAACAAAAAACAGATGGAAAAATTTCCAAGTACTCATATTTTTCAATTGAAATTAGTAGCAAAAACAAATAAACCAAATATATTTTCATCTTTCTCAAAAGAGTTTGAGGGTTTTTTTCTTAATAAACTATTTTGGACAAAACATAATACTAAGCATCTTTTTTTCAATTTATTGATGACCCCATATCAAAGCAGGTGAAGGGAGTTACTATCTCTGGGCTGGTTCCTGCTGAGATATAATTACATTTTCAGTAAGACCAGTCATGCCTGGTGAGTATGGGGTGCTCAGGCTCCTGGAGAACAAGAACATGTGTCTGCAGGTGGATGTGGCCAAACCCCTGCAGCTCCTGCTCTGCCAGCCTGAGGGGCTGGAGTGTGGCCAGGGCAGGGAATGGAGCTGGGAAGGGCTGCAGAATCTCTGAGGGAGCTGGGAAGGGGCTGCAGAATCCCTGAGGGAGCTGGGAAGGGGCTGCAGAATCCCTGAGCGAGCTGGGAAGGGGCTGCAGAATCCCTGAGGGAGCTGGGAAGGGGCTGCAGAATCCCTGAGGGAGCTGGGAAGGGGCTGCAGAATCCCTGAGGGAGCTGGGAAGGGGCTCAGCCTGGAGCAAAGGAGGCTCAGGGGCCCTTGTGGCTCTGCACAGCTCCTGCCAGGAGGGGACAGCCAGGGGGGTCGGGCTGTGCTCCAGGGAACAGGGACAGGAGAGGAATCCCAGGATCACTGAGGCTGGAAATTCCTCCAAGGTCACCAAGTCCAAGCTGTCCCCAGCCCGGAGCTCTGAGTGCCACCTCCAGGCCTTCCTTGGACTTCTCAGGGGATGGGGACTCCAAACCTCCCTGAGCAGCCCCTGCCAGTGCCCATTCCACCCCTTTCCATAAAGAAATCTCTGAAGAAATGGCCTCAGGTTGTGACAGGGGAGGTTTATAGAGGTTTATATTGGATGTTGGGGAAAACTCATTCACAGGAAGGGCTGCGCAGCCGTGGTACAGCTGCAGTGGTGGAAACCCATCCCTGAAGGGATTTAAAAGCCGTGTGGATGTGGCACTTGGGGACATGGCTCAGTTGTGGCCTTAGCAGTGCCAGGGAACATTGGACTAGTCTTAGTGGGCTTTTGCCACATAAATGTTCCATGAATCGCTGAGGATGTAATGGTGAGTGACGGCAGCATGGCCCCACCTGTGCCGTGTCCTTGCGGTCCCTGCCACGGGCACAGTGTGATGGAGCACAGCCTGCCCGGGCTCCACCGGCCCCGGATCCCACAGCACGGCCAGGGGACGTGGCCCTGGCAGCCTGTTTGTCCCCTGTGCCCCGGCCGGTGGCCGGAGCAGTGCCCATCCCTGCGGCCAGTGCTGAGGCCGTGCTCAGCTGCTGGCCCGGGCATGGAGGTGGCAGCCCCCGCCTTGTCACCCGCTGTCGTGTCCCCGCCACGAGCCGACAGTGACATCTAGTGACACCAAATCACTGCCCAAAGCCCCGAGCACGGAGTCGTGCTGAATTCCCAGCCCTGCTCCCGCCGCCCGGCCAGCGACGAGCGGGGCTGAGCCGCCAATTAGTAAATACAACCAAACACGCGTTTCCCTGGACTCTGAGGCTTTGCAGACCCCCATGCAGAAGGCAGCCAGGGCAGAGTGGCCACAGCAGCGCGTTTTGAAGGCTTTTTTGGGGGAAATCGGGCCAGTTTGGGTGCTCAGGGCAGTGGGCAATGCCTCCTCTCCAGGAGGGGAGACCTCAAGTGAGGGGGGAACTTGTGCCTGACAGGGCTGTGACTATTCCCCTATCGTTAAATAATAACAACTGACTGGGGAGAGGCAGCAAACTCCTGCGCGATTTGGGGTGGCAGCGGCAGCGCCCCGGCCCCGTTTTGGGGTGTTTTGGCGGTGTTTCGGGGTGTTTTGGCTGTTTTCAGGCGCTGGCCGGGGGCTGTGGAAGGGGGGCCAAGATGGCCGCCGGCCCCGGCGCCCCGCGGCTGAGGGGGGCGATGGCGAGCGCGGACCCCTGAGGGGCGCAGGGGGCGGCGGCGGAGGAGGAGGAAGAGGAGGAGGAGGAGGAGGAAGAGGAAGAGGCGCTGCCCGGCGGGTCAGGGCGGGGAAGTCGCCGCCCGAAGATGGCGGCCGCGGCGGGGCCACACGCCGGGGCTGCGGCGGAGGCGCGCTTCATCAGCAGCGCCAAGGTGAGCAGCCCGCGGTCTGCCCCCGTGAGGGGCTCTCCCTTCCCGGCCGGCCCGGCGGGCACAGCGAGTAGAGGCACGCAGGGGTGGAGGGCGTGCAGGGATTCCCTCAGCTCCCGGGTATGACTCGGCTTGGGGCGCGTCCCTGACCCGCGGCTGTCCCTCGGCAGGGAAAAGGCTTGTTCGCCACCAGAAACATCCGCAAAGGGGAAACAGTCTTCGTGGAGAGGCCGGTGGTGTCGTCGCAGTTCCTCTGGAATGCGCTGTACAACTACCGAGGTGAGCGGCTGGTGCTGGTGGCACGGCCCCATCCCTGTCCCCTGTCCCGGTGGGGTGACCGCGGGACCGCAGAGGTACCGAGGGAAGGGTTTGGGTTTGTCTTGGCGCCTCTATAAAGGTGGCCCTGCTGCCTTTTCTGCCTTTGCACCAAACTGTTGACAAGTTCAGATGCCATCTGAGGAATGGTGACTTCCCTCAGCTCTGGAGGAATGTGCCAGGTGCCACCATGGAATCTTGGAATGGGTTGGTTTGGAAAGGGCCTTAAAGATCATATTCCATCCCTAGCATGGGCAGGGACGCCTTGCCCTACCCCAGGTTGCTCCAAGCCCCATCCTCTTGTTCCTGTTTGGTGTTGGTACCACTTGTGTTGCTTTGCCCTGGGTTCTGGTCCCTTTCCTTTCTGAAGGCTTTCCAGTGGCATCCATCCTTCATCCATCCCCCCTTCCTGTGTCCCCCAGCCTGTGATCACTGCCTGCGGGCGCTGGAGACGGCGGAGGAGAACGCCCAGCGCCTGCTGGGGAACAGCTCTCTGGTGCTGCCTCACCCGGAGCAGTGCAGCATCCGGAAAGACCTGCACCAGCAGTGTCCCCGCTGCCAGGTACGGGACTGCCAGGAGGGACCGTGCTCTCCTGGGCATCCTTGAGTCCTTCCCATCCAGCCCGGCTCTTGTGCTGTCTGCCTTTCCATGCTGTGGGCCAAAGAGCCAGGGCTCTGCTGGTCAGGGAGGGGGCACAGCTGGATCCAGGAGCCCTTTCCTGCTGCCACAGCAGTGCCAGCGCTGTCCCCTCGCTCTAGGTGACGTACTGCAGTGCAGAATGCAGGCAGGCAGCTCTGGAGCAGTACCACCAGGTGCTCTGCCTCGGCCCGTCCCGCGACGACCCCACGCACCCCCTCAACAAGCTGCAGGAGGCATGGAGGTAGGGCCTGACCCGCCTGCGGCCCCACGGGCAAGGGAGGTGACTCTCCTGGGCTGGCTCCTTGCTGTGCATCCCTGCACAAGGTGGCTGGAGGGAGGGGGTGGCTGTGGGACACTGCCCTGCTCTTTCTCCTGCTGGGCTGTTGGGATCTTCCAGCCCAGGGCTTTGGACACACAGCTGAGCACTCCTTATTTTTCTCCCACTAAGGAGCTACAAAGCGCTGAGCTGTGCACATCCCTCACTCCTGCAGTTTTGTGGTGCTCCTGCAGATCTCCAGCCTCTGGGAGATCCTCCTTGTAGCATCCCATGGGCCCATTTCTGTCCCTGCTTTCAAAAAAAATGGTTCCAGAGGGGATAAGCAACATCCCTGACCCAAACCTTGTCCCAAGCCCCAGCAGAGTGAGCAGGATGGAGGGGGATTGTTTGTATGGGTGGAGCAGGGAGGTGGGTGCAGGTTTTTCCCCACACAGCAATGCTGCACTGTGCTGGATCAGTGCAGGCCTGTCCACACCTATGGCAGCTGCCTCTGCCTCCCTCCAGCTTTCCACTCCCATGCCAGTCCTGATCTGCTCATCTCTTCTCCGTTTTAATCCCACAGAAACATGCATTACCCCCCAGAGACCTCCAGCATCATGCTGATGGCCAGGATGGTCGCCACCATCAAACAGGTACGGTGGGTGGTTTTGTTATCCCATTGTAGATGTTATTCCCAAGGCTCTGTTTCCTTGGCCTGGCTTTCTCAGCATTTATTCTGACAATCCTCCCTCTCTCTGGGCTGGGGAGGAGAGTGGTGTTGGTGCAATGCCTCTGCTTGATTCTTTTGTCAGGCTAAAGACAAGGAGTGGTGGATCAAGGCCTTCTCCCAGTTCTGCAACAAGACAGCAAATGAAGAAGAGGAGATTGTGCACAAGCTGCTGGGGGACAAATTTAAGGTAAGACCCAGCAGCTCTTCAGTCCTTGAGCCTTCCTTCTCCTTCCTGTGTCTGAGCCCAGAGATGCAAAAGCCTCATTACAGCAGGGTAGGAAACACTGGAAACTCCAGGCTAAAAGGGAGGGCCCTGACAGTGAGGAAATGGTTGCTTAGGGGGTTTTGGCCTTGTGATGCTTTCATGGGATATGCTGCTCCTTCCCGTGGGGGAGATGTTCCTGCTGTGGGCTGGGACAGCGTGATATTTAGCTGCTGAGTGGGTGGCTTTTGCTGCTAAAATAGGTGGATTTCACAGCTGTGAGGGCAGCAGCCTGCAGCCATGCAGGGCAGGCCGGGGGGCCCAGGTCCTTCTGGAGGCTGTGGCTGGGCTGGGCTCAGCTCAGCCCGGGGCTGGCACCCACAGCACCCCACCCTGACCGTGCTCTGTGTCCTGCCAGGGCCAGCTGGAGCTGCTGCGCTTGCTCTTCACCGAAGCCCTTTACGATGAATATCTCAGCAGGGTGAGTGGAGCTGCCTCCCAGATAGCCCAGGAGCCTTGGCCAGGGCTTCCCCTGGGACTCTGCTGGTTCCTTGCTTCCCCCAAAGCTCCCTGTGGCGTTGGGAGCATTGCAGAGTGAGGTGGTCCTGCAGGCTGCCGCCTCAGGTGCTCTGTCTGTCCCTCCTGCAGTGGTTCACTCCAGAAGGCTTTCGATCCCTCTTTGCCCTCGTCGGGACCAATGGCCAAGGCATAGGAACCAGGTAATGGGCCTTTGTGGGTGCTCCCTGCAGGCACTGGAGGTGTGGAATGTGAATGGCTGGGTTTAAGAGATGGGGAGAGAGAGGCAGACTTAAACAAACCTTCATCATGGCTGTGTCCAACCCTTTCACATCCCTCTGCTAGGCCTTGGCTGCTCAGAGCCACCTTGGATCTCCTCTGCGAGGTCCCACCGTGTGCTGACAGCACTGTGGCACTGTAAAAATGTCCTGTTTCTGACAGCACTGTGGGACTGTGGCAGTGTCCCACTGCTCCCCCTTAGCACTGTGGCACTGTGGCAGTGTCCCCCTGCTCCCCAAGGCACTGTGCCAGTGTCCCCCTGCTCCCCAGCGCTGTGGCACTGTGCCAGTGTCCCCCTGCTCCCCAGCGCTGTGGCACTGTGCCAGTGTCCCCCTGCTCCCCAGCACTGTGGCACTGTGCCAGTGTCCCCCTGCTCCCCAGCACTGTGGCACTGTGCCAGTGTCCCCCTGCTCCCCCAGCTCTGTGGCACTGTGACAGTGTCCCATTGCTCCCCAAGGCACTGTGCCAGTGTCCCCCTGCTCCCCCAGCTCTGTGGCACTGTGGCAGTGTCCCCCTGCTCCCCAAGGCACTGTGCCAGTGTCCCCCTGCTCCCCCAGCTCTGTGGCACTGTGCCAGTGTCCCCCTGCTCCCCAGTTCTGTGGCACTGTGGCAGTGTCCCCCTGCTCCCCAAGGGCACTGTGGCACTGTGCCAGTGTCCCCCTGCTCCCCAAGGCACTGTGCCAGTGTCCCCCTGCTCCCCCAGCTCTGTGGCACTGTGCCAGTGTCCCCCTGCTCCCCAGTTCTGTGGCACTGTGGCAGTGTCCCCCTGCTCCCCAGCACTGTGGCACTGTGCCAGTGTCCCCCTGCTCCCCAAGGCACTGTGCCAGTGTCCCCCTGCTCCCCCAGCTCTGTGGCACTGTGCCAGTGTCCCCCTGCTCCCCCAGCTCTGTGGCACTGTGCCAGTGTCCCCCTGCTCCCCAAGGCACTGTGCCAGTGTCCCCCTGCTCCCCCAGCTCTGTGGCAGTGTCCCCCTGCTCCCCAAGGCACTGTGCCAGTGTCCCCCTGCTCCCCAGCAGCACTGGCACTGTGGCAGTGTCCCCCTGCTCCCCAAGGCACTGTGGCAGTGTCCCCCTGCTCCCCAGCAGCACTGGCACTGTGCCATGTCCCCTGTTTCCCAGCTCCCTGAGCCAGTGGGTGCACGCGTGCGATGCGCTGGACCTGCCCATGCTGCAGCGGGAGGAGCTGGACGCCTTCATCGACCAGCTCTACAAGGACATTGAGAAGGGTGAGGCTCTGGGAGGGCAGGGGCAGGGCAGGCGGCCTCGGGATATGAATCTTTGTCCTCCACCCCCTCCCAGTGGGAGGGAAAGGCTCTTGGGAAATCATGCTGCAGCACCCAGGCCGTGCTGGCTGTGGGTGTTCCGTGTTGATGGATGTCCTGTTGTGCTTGTGTGTGGAAGAGCTGGAATGTACCATGCCAGGCTCTAACACCTCTCTCTGTGCTGCAGAGTCGGGAGAGTTCCTCAACTGCGAGGGATCAGGGCTCTACGTGCTGCAGAGCTGCTGTAAGTGACACAAGGACTGGCAGGAAAACCAGTAGTGAGGAGGGAAGTGTCCCGTGCTAGGCTGGCACACCTCTTCCTCTGGAGAAAGGGGTTTGTGCTTGCCATCTGTGGGATGGGATGGGGTGGATGTGATGAGTGGTGCTCAGTGTTCCCTGGCAGTTTGCCCAGCTGTGGAATGGCCGGTCCTGCCTTGGATGCACTCACATGCACTCAGATGTGATGTGGTTCCAGGAGTCACTCAGGCATTTAGCAGAGATGGTATTGCCTGTAGGTAACCACAGCTGCATCCCCAATGCTGAGACATCCTTCCCAGAAAACAACTTCCTCCTGCATCTCACTGCTCTGGAGGACATCGACGCAGGAGAGGTGAGACAGCAGGGCCTGGGTGGACCTGAGGCATCACCGTGGCATCATCCCTGTGTCCCCTACATCCTCCACGGACCCCAGCCCCAAAACCTCCTGTGTCCTGCATCATCTTGGCAGAGGAATTCAGTCCGCATTCTATGTAGGGGCTGCCAGACCCCATTTCTGCCTGGTTCTGGGAGGGACTGGGGCAAATCCTGCTGCTTTGGGATCATGGGGAGCCATTCTGAGCCCTGCCCATTTCTGTTTGCTGCCAGGAAATCTGCATCAGTTACTTAGATTGCTGTCAGAGGGAGAGGAGCAGACACAGCCGCAACAAGATACTCAGGTAGGGGCTGCCTGGAGCTACCTGGGGGAGACCTCACACCCCCTGGCACCCCAAACAGTGCATCAGGGCAGCACCCCCACCCCAGGCTGTGTGTGCCTTGGGGTGTGGCTGTGCACGGGCTGCTGTGAACTTCAGTGGGCTTGTGGCAGGGGCTGTGTGCAGCACGTGGTGTTTCTGGTTCTTCAAGCTCCTTGTAATGTGTTGTAGGATTTGGGTTCCCCCTTCTCTCTGCATGCTTACACCTGCAGACCCATCCTTTTCCTTCTCTGTCCCTCAAGGGTAGAGGTTCCTGCTGGGGGTCACTGTCCCCCTGTCCATCACCCCTGTGGGGCTGAGCAATCCCCTCTGCACCCGGGGTACCTTTACCCTGCCTGAGCCAGCAGGATGGCCCCCCCAAACTCCTGGGTCTGACACGTTTAGCCCCTTCCTGGCTGTTCTCTTCCCGACCCCTGCCCAGCAGCAGTGTGGGAGTGTACCTGCCCCACGCCATCCCTCTGTCCCCCCTGCCAGGGAGAACTACTTGTTCACCTGCTCGTGTCCCAAGTGCCTCGCGCAAGCCGACGACGCCGACGTGACGTCGGACGAAGAGGAGGAGGGCGAAGGAGAGACGGACGATGCAGAGCTGGAGGATGAGATGACTGACGTGTGATCCTGGTCCCGGGCGAGAGGAGAGGGAAGGGATGGAAGGGAAGGGCCTGGAGGCTCCTCCAAGAGGCAGCAGCTTTAATTTAGAACAGGGTTGTGTCGTGGGGTCGGGTGGGCGCCGCGTGCCCAGGTGCCGGAGGGGGCAGCCGGGAGCCGGAGGCAGGCCCTGCTCCCGCCTGTCTGTGTCCCTGTGCGTGTGTGTGTGTGTGTCAGGCTGTCCCCGTCCTCCCTGCGAGGACAAGCTGTGAGCCAGTGGCCCTCCAGCACATCCCAGTTCCCGGTGGGGCTGGCTGGTGCTTGCAGGGGAGGCTGGAGGAGAGTGGGGTCCAGCCAGCCCCTGGGACACCACGCTGTCACCCGTGAGGTCACTCTGCTGTGTCTGTGCAGGCTGTGGATGTGGAGGAGCTTGTCCTTCCCACCCTGCAGGGACGAGGGCAATGTGTGTGTGTGTGTCCGTGTGTCTGTGCACGAGGGTACTATTTAATGTCTATATTAGCACTATCTACACCCTGTGGAGCTGGGGCCCTTAGATATCCTCATTCCACGCCTTGGCCAGCAGTGAGGGGCAGCAGGATCTTGCAGGGGATGCCCTGGAGAGTGGCCCAGAGCTCGAGTCCAGCAGGGAGAGCAGAGCAGACCCTGCAGACACCTTCCCAGCTCAGCCCATCCTTCCTGTGACACAGAGCCCCGGGCAGAGACTGCAGGAGCATGTGGGGATGGAGAATGGCCAGGAGCTGACACGGGCTGTGGTGTCATCCCAAACCCAGAAGACACTTTGGGTTCTCTAGGGAGGGAGTTGTCCCTCCCTTCAGCTGGCTGTGGGACAAGGATGTGCCCGGGGAGATGTGCCAGCACAGAGTGGCCCCACTGGATGTCCCCTTGTCATCCATCCCTTGTGCCACCCTCAAGGCCACACCATGCAGCAGTGTCCCTGTGTGCAGACGTGGCTGGAGGGACAACAGCTCCAAGTGACAGACAGGCAGCAGGTCAGGGATGCACCCAGGGTTATTTCCTTCCTCCACGGATTTTGGGGAGCTGTGTTCCTGCTGCCATGGCCGTGGCAGCTGGATTGTGGGACCGAGGGTGGCACACCTGTGGCACTGCCATCACTGCCAACCCTGCCTCCCGCTGCTTGTCCCCAGCCTTACCAGGGCCACATCCCCTTCAGTGTTCCTAATAAACCGAGACTGGTGACAGCTGGGGACCTGTGCTTTGTATTGCTGGGTGCTGAGTGGGCTGTGACCCGGGACACAGGGCTCAGGGAACAGACACCTTCAAGTGTGGGCTCTGGATTTGTGACCAGCCCATCCCTGCTGGAGGCTGTGCTGTCCCATGCAGCTCTGACTGAGCCCTGCCCCAGCTGCAGGAGGCATTTGGAGAATTTTACTGGTAAAAAATTTGAGGATGAGATTTATCCCAACATCTGCTGACTGCTGGAAATAAAAGAGAAACTTCCCTTTCTCTAAAACTTACTCAGACTTCATTAGCTCAGACAAAAATACACAGACATCAGGTGAGCCGTGCTGGAACAGACCAAGCCTCTATCGCTCTCCCCATCCCTGCCAGTCCTGCATCCCTCCAAATCAGCAGCACAACGTCAAATGTTTCCAGGGAGGTGCTGGCCTGCTCTGGGCCCTCACCCCCCTCCCACACAGTCACAGCCCGGTGCCTGGCTCAGGGTTCCCCCTGGCACTGGTGTTTGCCCTTGGCCACGCACCGGTGCCAGCAGGAAGATCTCCCTGTGGCCGAATCCAGCGGGATCTCTGGAGCACGCTGGGATCCTTTCCTCAAACCTGGTCCTTAGGGCAAGATCCTGGGACGCACCAGGAAGGCCTCGATCCACCACAGCCTCCAGCTGCTACCAGAAGGTCCAGGGGGGCTGCATCATCTCGTAGGTGGGGATGCTGGTGACGTTGACAGGAATGGAGATGACGGCCCAGGGGAGCCCGTGCTGCTCCAGGGAGCGCCTGATCATGTACCTGGGGGATGGAGGGTGACAGCTGTTCCCAGGCTGCCAGGGCTGGCAGTGCAGCCAGACCTGGGCACAAAGCACAGCCCAGCTCCAGCTGCCTGCTGAGCAGGACTGAATCCATGCAAAACGTGGCTCCCAAAGCCAGGCCCAGCTGGGACCTCCCTGCTGCGAGGGACAAGGCTGTCACTCGGCCGTTTGTGAGCTGTGCCACCCGGGCAGGCAGCCTGGCACGTACCCGTCCCTGCCCAGCAGGAAGAGCGCGGGGATGTCGGCCGTGCGCCGGGAGCTGTCCTGGATCATCTCGATGTAGAAGCTGTCGTTGTCATAGGCGTTGTCAGCGATGATGACGGCCCGCCCGCCGTGCTCCTGGATCACTCGTGTCTTGGACAGGAACGAGCAGCCCCTGGGCCACAGGGGGACCCCACTGTCACCAGCTGCGGTGGCCACAGGCAGCTCCAGAGCCTGCGCCTGCCAGAGCTGGCCTGGAGACAGCCTGACTGGGGATTGTCTCCCTGATTCCACACCTCCTCCAAACCCTGCTCCTCTGAGTCTGGTTTTAGGTACAAGCCACCCACACTCCTAAAAAACTTGAAATAAAATTTGGAATGGTTTGGGTTAGAAGAGCTTAAAGCTCATCCAGTGCCACCCCTGCCATGGCAGGGACACCTTCCCAGGGTGCTCCAAGTCCCAATGTCCAGCCTGGTCTTGGACACCTCCAGGGATATGAGGCATTCAGAATTTCTTTGGGCAACCTTTGCCAGGGCCTCACTGCTCACAGAGAGGAGTTTCTTTGCCACTGTCTAATTTAAGCCTACTCTCTCAGTCTGAACCCAGACAGCGTTTTTTTCTACCTTACCACAGGCTAAAAAACACAAGCTGCAATTCTCCAGGCTAGGAACACCCTCGCATTTTCCTGGTTTATCCGTGTGGGGAAAGGCACAGGATGGATCTGGAGGTGATGGGGAGGTGTGGCCAGCGCTCCCCTCCTGCCCAGCAGGGTCCCCCAGCAGCTGCCATGACGCAGACGTACCCCCTCTCCACCAAGGCGATCTGGTCCTGGATGAAGACCCCATTGTTCAGCTCTCCACAGGCCTCCGGGGGATCCGCCGGCACCAGGTGGATCTGCTCGTACCTTGTGTTCTCCGAGGAGACAGGCGGGGCTGAGCCGGGCCATGGAGCTGCTCCCGGCCCAGCCCTGCCCGCGTGGGCTGTCCCACACCCCGCTCGTCCCTCGGGGGCTGCTCGGGGGAGATTCTGGGCTCCCGGGTTCAGGGACGCTCAGAGCCAGCCCCGGGGCCAATCCCCGCCTCTGGAATCCTGCCGAGGATGCTCGTGCAAGAGCAGTGAGCTCCATTTCAATGAAAACCCCAAAGCACTGGGTCCCACCAAGGAGCAATATTGGCATGCAGGGAGCCAAAGTGGCAGGTTCAGTTTTTAATACTTACAAACACGCCTCCGAAATCCTTGGCTGGGGTGGCAGTGAAGATGTAGCGGATGTCCCCGGGGCTCAGCACTTGGAAGTACAAATACTCATGGATGCGCAGTCCTGGGGGTGAAAGGAACAGCTGAGGCAAGGGAAACTAAGGGCAAAGTCCCTGAAAAAAGGGGAAAAGTCCCACTTATCACTCCTGAACCATGGGGGAGAGAACAGGCCCTCCAGCAATGCCAAATCCCGGCTGGGCCCAGGACCCAAAACTCCCCAAAGGTTTTGGGGTGTTCCAAGGGCAGGTGTGGCAGTTCCCAGGGGCTGAGAGGGGATGGGAGCGAGAAAAGCACTGGGACTGGGGTGCTGAAGGGAAAGTGCAGCTGGGCCATGGAGGGGAGAGGGGTGCTAGGCACCCAGGCCGAGGGGAGCACAGGGGAAACACACAACTGGGAGTGAAAATGCACTTGGGTTAGGATGCAGCAGGAAATGCACTGGAGCTGGGCCGCAGTGGTGGGAAATGCACCTGGGTCAGAGGGGAGATCCAGGGGGCTCAGAGCCCCCCCAGAGGAAATGCTGCTGGACTGGCGTGGGCAAATGCAACTGGGGCGAGCTGCACCGGGGAATTGCACCAGGACGGGCATGCAGGAGGGGAAATGCACCCGGACTGGGGTGCAGGAGGGGAAATGCACCCGGACTGGGGTGCAGGAGGGGAAATGCACCCGGACTGGGGTGCAGGAGGGGAAATGCACCCGGACTGGGGTGCAGGAGGGGAAATGCACCCGAAATCCCACCGGGATACACACACAGGAGGGGAAACACACCGGGATACACACACAGGAGAGGAAACACACCGGGATACACACACAGGAGAGGAAACACACCGGGATCCCGGTGCGCCGAGCGGGAGGCGGCCGGCCCGCGGTGCCTGGGGTGTGTGCGCGGCCCGGGTGCGGGGCCCGGTGGCCCGGCCCGGCCCGGGCGCTGTCCCCGCTCCGCGCCTCCCCCGTCCCTCACTCACCGCGGGCCGGCCAGCAGCAGACGCAGAGCCAGAGCCAGAGCCAGAGCAGCATGGCTGCGCCGCGCCCCGCCCACCGGCCCGCCCCGCGCTCCCCATTGGCGGATGGTCTCACCGCGCTCCTTCCTATTGGTCTGCGCCGCCATCAATCACGCGCGGGCCGGCGCGGGCGGCTGGCTGTCACCGCGGCGCTCGCTGCCAAATAGTGCTCCATTCCGCTTCCCGCGCTGCGCGCCCTCTTCCCTGCCTGCCAAATAGTGCTCCCTCGCCGGCCCGCCCCCGGGAAGGTTCTGGGCGTGCGCGGTGCATTGTGGGGCCGGGAGCCAGCAGCCGCCAGGATGATGGTGAGTGAGCGCCCCGCGCCATCCGCCGCCATCGGCCGCCGTCCGCCGCCGTGCCCGCGGCCCGCCGTGCCGCAGGGCCCCCGCCGGCCCCCGGGGAGCCGCCGAGGCGGGTGGCGGCGGGCCGGGCCGCGCGGATGGAGCCGCCCCGGGGGCAGGCCTGGCGGGAGCCGGGCTGCCATGGCTGCGGGGATGGGAGCGGGCAGCCCCGAGCTCCGTCCGCTCCGCAGCCCCCGCCCGGCCCCGCCCGGCCCCGCCCGGCCCCGCGGTGATGCCGGAGCTGTGTCCAGCCTGATTGCCCCCGGGACAAACGGGTGCTTTCCCCATGGGGTTTCTGCCCTGCTGGGTGTGGAGGAAAGCTGTGCGTTCTCTTCCACACAATCTCCGGGTTTCAGGGATCACAGAGTAGGGTGGGAGATCACTGTTCAGCCCCCTGCCCGGGCAGGGTCACTGGGACAGGTGACACGGGGACGTTTTGGGATGACTCCAGGCCCTCCCTGTGCAGCTGCCCCAGGGCGCTGTCACCCTCCCTGGCAAGAAGCTCTTCCTCATGTTGAGGTGAAACTTGCTGTGTTTTAATTTGTGTCCTGTTATTGGGCATCACCAAAAAGTCTGGCACCAACTTTTTGGCACCGCCCCGGAGAGGTTTGTATGGATTGATGGGATCCCTCTCAGCCTTCCCTTCTGCAGCCTAAGCAGGCCCAGCTCCTGCAGTCTGTCCTCATAGGAGAGATGCTCCAGAGCCCAAGGATGCTCTTTGTGCCCATCACTGACCCCTCTGCAGTAGCT
Source organism: Passer domesticus (assembly GCF_036417665.1). NCBI lineage: Eukaryota > Metazoa > Chordata > Aves > Passeriformes > Passeridae > Passer > Passer domesticus. The sequence goes on from NC_087477.1 coordinate 83,603,056, forward strand.
CCTTTTCCTGTGCCTGTGACCCCTCAGTGCACCAAGCACAGCTCAGTTCTGCTCTGGGCCTGCTGGCAGCAGTTCTGTGCCAGTGCATCCCAAATTTGGGCAGTGTTTGGGCTCTGCCTGTGGGATGGTTGCAGCACTCATGGAATGGTTTGGGTTGGAAGGGACCCCAAATCCCACCCAGTGCCACCCCTGCCATGGCAGGGACACCTCCCACTGTCCCGGGTGCTCCAGCCCCAGTGTCCAGCCTGGCCTGGGCACTGCCAGGGATCCAGGGGCAGCCACAGCTGCTCTGGTGCTCTCACCACCCAGATCTGTTTGGTTCCTCACTGTCTCTGTGATTCCTGCAAGCTCTGTCTCCTCCAGGTTCAGATCAGAACCTCAGTGGTTCTGCCCTGTTATTTTTGGGGCAGTTCTGTGTGTCCCTGGGCCTGTGCTGGAGCAGTTGTGAATTCCCAGTGCTGCGGGAGCAGTGGAAAGCAGCTGGGTGGTGCGGGCCACAGGAATTACAACAAATCTGTGGTTTTGGCCTTTTTCCTCACGCTCCTGCCTTCTGGGCTGTCGGGAGTGTGCTGCGGGCTGCCGGGCTAACAGCTGTGCTGTGCTCCTGCCCGCAGCCCACGCCGGTTATCCTGCTGAAGGAGGGCACGGACACCTCGCAGGGCATCCCGCAGCTGGTCAGCAACATCAACGCGTGCCAGGTGATCGCCGAGGCCGTGCGCACCACGCTGGGCCCGCGCGGCATGGACAAGCTCATCGTGGACGACCGCGGTACGGCCGCTGCTGCCTGCCAGCTGGGGCCACCCCTGGCCTGCTGCAGCTCTGCCTCGGGGTCACCACAGCACCCCGTGTCCCCTGCAGGAGGCAGGACGATTGCCACTCCAGCCTGAGGATTCTGATTGCTCCCCAGGGCACCTGCGGGGATGCACAGTCAGGGGGTGGGATGCCTTGGGAGGGCTGAGCTGGAACAGAGAGCAGACAGAGTTACAGGATAAAGCAGGGATTTATTCAAAGGATCTCCTCCATGGATCCACCTTGGGCAGCACAAGAGCCCAGCCAGGGCTGCACCCAAGGTGAACCCAAATGGTCCCAAAATGAACCCAAGGGGAACCAAAATGGTCCCAAGATGAAACCAGAATGGTCCCAAAATGAACCCAAGGTGAACCCAAAATGAACCCAAGATGAACCCAAAATGGTCCCAAAATGCACCCAAGATGAACCAAAATTGTCCCAAGATGAAACCAAAATGGTCCCAAAATGAACCCAAGGTGAACCCAAAATTGTCCCGAAATGAACCCAAGATGAACCAAAATGGTCCCAAGATGAACCCAAATGGTCCCAAAATGAACCCAGGATGAACCCAAAATGGTCCCAAAATGCACCCAAATGGTCCCAAAATGAACCAAGATGAACCCAAAATGGTCCCAAAATGCACCCAAAATGAACCCAAATGGTCCCAAAATGAACCAAGATGAACCCAAAATGGTCCCAAAATGAACCCAAATGGTCCCAAAATGCTCGAGCGCTGCCGGGGTCTCTCCCTGGGCTCAGCTCTGCTCCATGTGCACATTGCAGTTCATTGTCCAATTCCAGGTTTAGGTTATAGTCTTATCCTGGTTTTTTTTCTCTTCATTCTGCTGTTGTTTGTGCTCCTGGGCTGAGATTTGGATCATTTGTCCTTGGTCCCAGCTGGAGCAGGAATTGTTTTGTCTCCCTGCTCTGTGCACAGAGCTCACCATCCCCTCATGTGAAGCTCAGACCCACACACTAAAGCAGCACAGAATGTGAAAAATACAAAATTAAAACCTAAGGCATCACTTGGATGCATCCAGTGTAAGTCTGTGCCAGACAGAAGCAGAGAGGCTTGAACCTGCCTTCAGGTATTTTTGGTTATCTATGTTTTTAAATGAGGCTCATGATTCCTCTGGAGTTACTCAGCAGTTGTGGCTGAGTGTTAAGGTGTGAGGTCAGTAGATGTTCCTGGGTTGATTTTTAATCTTTTTTTTTTTTTGAGTGTGATTTAAGAGATTAGCTTTGCCACCACTCTAAAAAGACTTGTATGAAGTCATCGAACTAATTAATTACTATTTTTGTTCCTGAAGGGTGGAGTGAAAATGTAAGAATCCTTTAGTTTTTACAGATAGGAACTGTAGTAAATCCTTGTTCAAAAGGATAATTGCGTTTAAAGTCCTCCTATGATAACTGATACGATTTCTAAGCTCTTTCTTCATGAGAATCTCAGACTAGAATATGGTTTTATCTGTCTGGGGAGGCCTTTGAGAAGAGGGCACTGAATTCCAAACCTTTGTTGGTGTGGAAACTTGTTCTGCTCTCAGACTGACCTCACTGAACCTGCTCCACAATGGGCTGACAGGACTCAGTTCTGGGGGAGCAGGGGAACCTGCTGAGATCTCCTGAGAGCCCCCAGAGACATGGCTTTGCCCCTGCTCGTGTAAAGCTGCCTTTAACTTCTTTTCCTGCGTGCCCCCCAGGCAAAGCCACCATCTCCAATGACGGGGCCACCATCCTGAAGCTGCTGGACGTTGTCCACCCTGCCGCCAAGACCCTGGTGGACATCGCCAAGTCCCAGGATGCCGAGGTGGGGGGGGAGCCTGGCTGTGCTGGGGTGGAACACGGGGCAGCCTGAGAGGCAGTGCTGCCCTGGGCTCCGTGTTGGCTGCTGGGAATTGATCTTGGGCTGCTGGGGTTTATTCTGCCTGCTCTGGAGCCAGGCTGGAGAGCTGGGAATGTTCCCCGGAGAAGGGAAGGCTCCAGGCAGAGCTCAGAGCCCCTGGCAGGGCCTGCAGGGGCTCCAGGAGAGCTGCAGAGGGACTGGGGACAAGGGACAGAGGGACAGGACACAGGGAATGGCTGCCACTGGCCAAGGGCAGATTGGGCTGGGATCTTGGCAAGGAATTGCTGGCTGGGAGGGTGGGCAGGGCTGGGCTGGAATTCCCAGAGCAGCTGTGGCTGCCCCTGCATCCCTGGCAGTGCCCAAGGCCAGGCTGGACATTGGGGCTGGGAGCAGCCTGGGATGGCAGAAGGTGTCCCTGCCCCTGGCAGAGGGTGGCACTGGATGGGCTTTGAGGTCCCTTCCCACCCAGTGGGAATCACTGAGGAATTCAGCCACAAATCTGTGAGCGGAGAAAATCCCAAGCTCTGCTTTCCCTGGAAGCTCTGGAGAGCTTTTGCAGCTGCTCTCAGGCAGTGTCTGCAGCGTGGGGGTGACAGTGTCCCCTGTCCCTGCAGGTGGGTGATGGCACCACGTCTGTGACCCTGCTGGCAGCTGAGTTCCTGAAGCAGGTGAAGCCCTACGTGGAGGAGGGGCTGCATCCCCAGATCATCATCCGCGCCTTCCGCACGGCCACGCAGCTGGTGAGGCACGGCAGGACAGACACCCTGCCAGGGCAGCCCTGGGAATGGGCCTGGGGAGGGCCAGCAGCCATCTCCTGCTGCCTCCCTGCCAGCAGCACTGCCTCTCTGTGCCAGGCTTGCTGTTACCTCTGCAGTGCTGTCACCTCCTCTGGGTTTTTTCCAAGGAAGAAATGTAAAAACTCGTTTCCCATTCTCCTGCTCCTCCTGTTTTCTGCTTCATAGTAACCTGTGTGTCTCCTGGAGCCTGTTGGTCCCATTAACTGATTTTTGGAGGTTCACTCCTCAATAGCCCTTTGATTCCTGGGGTCTCTGCTGAAGACAGAAGCAGCAGAGCAGCTCTGAGCCTCCTCCCACTCCTCATGTATTGGTGTATTCCTTGGAATTACTGCACTGGCAGGGGTGGAATAACTTAAACACTTGGAACTTCAGTGACGTCGGTGCAGAGAACAAAAGATAAAATACAAAGAGGGGGTTGGAGGTCTCAGCAGCTCGGGAGCATAAATCATTAATCCAGCTGTTGCCTTTTTGCCAGGCTGTGAACAAGATCAAAGACATCGCTGTCTCTGTGAAGAAGGAGGATAAAGAGTAAGTTTCCCTTGGAGGTGACCTGGTTGTGTTCTGGGCCCCAGCTGGCTGCTGTGAGGGTGCTCCTGGGTTCTGTGCTCTGGCTGACATCTCCAGTGGGACCTGGAGCTGCAGCCCCCCAAGGGGGTTATTCCAGTTTCCCTGGAATTTCCTGCTCCTCCAGGGCAGTGCTGGGCTCCCACCTGGTGCAGGGATGATGTAGGGCAGTGTCCCAGTGCTCATGGAGGAAGCTGGGCACCAAAAGAAGTGGCCTGATTTCTTTTTTGCAGGGTGGAGCCTTGGAGCTCTTGCTGCAGTCAGTGGCAGTGTTAAATCTCAGCAGTTCCTGAGGATCAGATCCCCTTTTAGCTGTCACACACCAAGGTAGATAGCTCACAGCAGTGATCCCTTCAGCTGAGCTGAAATGCTGCAGTTCCTTTTCTCCCTGGATTTTAAGCTCATGTCCACTTGACCTTGCTGATACCTGCAGTTAATTGGAAGTATTTCAACTTCATAAGCATCTTGAATAAACCAAAATGGGTTGTCCAAACCTAATTTTAAAAATTGCTGGGAAAAAATACCCCAAATGTGGCCTTGTGATGAGAAATGGAGTGGTTCCCATAGGGGACAGAGCCTGGCAGCTGGATCCACATCTCCACATCTCCCTGTGTCACCCACTGCTGCACAGGTGCTACCTGAGTTAGTAGTTCAGGGGATGTGCTGCCTTTAGAGGGTTTCAGAAACATCTTCCTGCCTCGGGATGAAGGAGAGCACCTGCTCTTTTCTGATTTTAGGTGCATGAGAGCTGATCAGCCTCATGCTGGGCTGATGCTTGAGGTCTGAAAAGGAGACTGGGATTTGTCAGTCTGGGGTTTGTGCCTTGTTCTCCCCATGGACAGGAGGGAGCTGATCTTTGCCTCTGCCAGAGGGGATTTTGGGCCCTTCCTGACAAGACAGACCCTGAGGGGCTGGAGCATGGCCAGGGCAGGGAGCAGAGCTGGGAAGGGGCTGCAGAATCCCTGAGGGAGCTGGGAAGGGGCTGCAGAATCCCTGAGGGAGCTGGGAAGGGGCTGCAGAATCCCTGAGGGAGCTGGGAAGGGGCTGCAGAATCCCTGAGGGAGCTGGGAAGGGGCTGCAGAATCCCTGAGGGAGCTGGGAAGGGGCTGCAGAATCCCTGAGGGAGCTGGGAAGGGGCTGCAGAATCCCTGAGGGAGCTGGGAAGGGGCTGCAGAATCCCTGAGGAGCTGGGAAGGGGCTGCAGAATCCCTGAGGGAGCTGGGAAGGGGCTGCAGAATCCCTGAGGGAGCTGGGAAGGGGCTCAGCCTGGAGCAAAGGAGGCTCAGGGGCCCTTGTGGCTCTGCACAGCTCCTGCCAGGAGGGGACAGCCGGGGGGGTCGGGCTCTGCTCCAGGGAACAGGGACAGGAGCAGAGGGAACGGCCTCAGGGGAGCCTCAGGGTGGGCACTGGGAAATTCCTGATGGAAAGGGCAGGGGTGGAGTGCCCATCCCTGGGGGATTTCAGAGCCCTGTGGATGTGGCACTTGGGGACAGGGGCAGTGGTGGCCTTGGCAGTGATGGACTGAATGATCCTAAAGGTATTTTCCAGGTTAAACCTGTGATTAACAAACCCACATATGGTGTTTGGGGATTGTGAGAAGGTCTGGCAGGTGACCAAATCTTTGTTTTTCCTTTCCCTTTCTGCAGTGAGCAGAGGAGTCTCCTGGAAAAGTGTGCAGCTACAGCCCTGAGCTCCAAGCTCATCTCCCAGAGCAAGGAGTTTTTCTCCAAGATGGTTGTAGATGCTGTGATGATGTTGGATGACTTGTTGCAGCTCAAGATGATCGGGATAAAGAAGGTGCAAGGAGGAGCTTTGGAGGTAAGTGCTGGAGCCTTCCTGAAGGGGTGGGAGACAGGGATCCCAGCTCTGATGGTGCCTTGGCTCTAGCAGAAGTGCAGCCTGGCTTGACAGTTACTGTTGGGGGAATTCCCAAAGTGGAACAAAGCTGTTGGTGTGAGGAGGAAGCTTAGCAGGGTTTCTTTTCCATAGGTAGAATTTCTGGGTTTTGGGCTAAACACACTCTTCACCTCAGTGCAGCAAGTTGTTACTGATAAAATTCCATCTATCTCTCCATAAATAATTTTTTGTTTTGTTTTTTTTTTTGGTGGGAAGTCTTTGTTCCTTCTGGATCTAAAACTCCTGGTTGCATGTAGGATTACTGGGTTGGGAAAAATGCAAGGCAAACCTCATGGAGCTGATTTAGTGGTGGGCAGGGCAGGTGGGATGTGTGGTTTATGCCTCAGTGCTGGAGAACCTGTTGTGTGTGGGACTGCACCTGGATATGGGGTAGGGGATTGATCCTGGCTGAGGGACAGCCCCTGTGGAGAGGGAGATTCACATCCTGGTTTCTTCACCCAGGAAATTGAGGAGCTCGTGCCAGGGAATGGTGTTGGACAGGACTGTCCTGCTGCAGAAAATCCAGGAGGTGGTGATGGAACTTGGAAAGACAAACCAGAGCAAAAGCCAGCCCCCAGTGGGGCTGTGGATGGGAAATACCCAAAAGTTCAAAGGGGAGGAATGGGAGAGAGATCAGGGAGGGAACTGGTTGCACCATTCCTTGGTTTTTAGATTCCGTGCGGAATTCTTGGCTGTGGAGTTTTGAAGGATAGAGAGGAAGCTGCTTTTGTGAGCTGAAAGAAATCCTTGCTGCTTATTTCCTCTGAAAGTGGGTTAATCAAAGGAGACAGTGCTGGGAAGGCTTTGTAAATGAGGCCTCTGGGAGCAGGGAGTGTCCTGGGGGAGTTGTTATTAACCCTGTGCAGAAAGCCTTGGGGGCTGAGCCTGAGGCAGATCCCTGCGTTCCAGGACTCACAGCTGGTGGCTGGAGTTGCCTTTAAGAAAACCTTCTCCTACGCTGGGTTTGAGATGCAGCCCAAGAAGTACCAGTCCCCCAAAATCGCCCTGCTCAACGTGGAGCTGGAGCTCAAAGCTGAGAAGGACAACGCCGAGGTCAGAGTGAACACGGTGGAGGTAAGAGCCCCAGGGGAGCCTGGCCTGCTTCCTCATCCCTGTGACACCCGGGGCTGCTCATCCCCTGGGAGGGCCAGAGATGCTGAGAGGGCTGGAGCCAGGCTGGAGAGCTGGGAATGTTCCCCTGGAGAAGGGAAAATTCCAGGGAATGCTCAGAGTCCCTGCAGGGGCTCCAGGAGAGCTGCAGAGGGACTGGGGACAAGGGACAGAGGGACAGGACACAGGGAATGGCTGCCACTGGCCAAGGGGAGATTGGGCTGGGATCTTGGCAAGGAATTGCTGGCTGGGAGGGTGGGCAGGGGCTGGGCTGGAATTCCCAGATTGGCTGTGGCTTTCCCTGGATCCCTGGCAGTGCCCAAAGCCAGGTTGGACATTGGGGCTGGGAGCAGCCTGGGATGGCAGAAGGTGTCCCTGCCTGTGGCAGAGGGTGGCACTGGATGACCTTTAAAGGTTCCTTCCCACCCAAACCATTCCATGATAAATGAGTTTGCCTTCTGCCCATCCTTCACCTTTGGGAACACCTGGTGGGCTGTGCTGCCCTGGGAATGGGGCTCCAGCAGGCTGGGAAGCACAGCAGGGTCAGGACACGTTGGTGAGCTGTCACTGTGCCCCAGCTGCCACCACCAGCTCTGGGGTGACTGCCTTGGGGCTGACAAGTGGCCTTGCAGGGACAGCTCATGCAGCAGTGCCCAGAGTGCTGCAAGAGCTCCTGGGCTTGAAGGAGCCTTTTGGGCAGTGCCGTGGAGCAGGGCCCTCGAGACTCTGTGCCAGGGCTGCACCTGGGCCATCCCCTGGCACAGAACACCTCTCTGTCCTCTGCCAGGACTACCAGGCCATCGTGGACGCAGAGTGGAACATCCTGTATGACAAACTGGACAAAATCCACAAGTCAGGAGCCAAGGTGGTGCTGTCCAAGCTGCCCATTGGGGACGTGGCCACCCAGTACTTCGCAGACAGGGACATGTTCTGTGCCGGCCGCGTCCCCGAGGAGGATCTCAAGAGGACCATGATGGTGAGCTGCCCTGGCTTGGAGGAAAGCCTTGGCAAGGTTCTGACAGCCCAGGCTGGGCATTCCCAAACAGCTGCTCGCTGATGGCACTGCTCCTCACAGGGGTTTGAAAGGACAGGGCTGTTCCCTGGTGGGTGAGCAGTCACACCCTGGTGTTACATACAAAGATCTGATCAGTACATCAGTAGAGGTCTATTTTCCTGAGTTCTTCTCTTTTCCATCATGAGTGGGTTTTTTCCTGAGTTGTTTTTGTGTATCTCCTGGACTCTGGAGCCTGTGAGTCAGCACCTTGAAGCTGCATGAACTTATTTTGCTGTTGAGGGTTGGCCTGGGTCCCTGTGAGGGGAGGGAGGGAGAAGGGTTTTCCTGAATCTGCAGGATGGGTTTGCACCAGCTCAACAGCTGGGCTGTCCCTGAAGAGTGGAGCCTGCTGGGAGGTTGGTGTGGGTTGTCAGCAGTGGTAATTCCATGTTTGTCCCCTTTCCCTGCAGGCCTGTGGGGGATCCATCCAGACCAGTGTCAATGCCCTGTCGGATGATGTGCTGGGCCGCTGTGAGCTCTTTGAGGAGACCCAGATTGGGGGAGAGAGGTAACAACACCAGCTGCAAACCTGTGGTGCTGTGCAAGCACTCTCATAGTAGGTGGAAAAGTTGGGGTCAAAGTGTTGGCAGGGTCAACATCTCTCAAGCTGTTGAGAGGAAAAGAAGGTTGTTACAAAATGTATATGTTACTGTAGCCAGAAGCTGCTGTTTGAGGCTGAGGGAGGGGGCAGGAGCAAGATTTCATTAAGATCCTACCTCTTATAAAAGCTTTTAAAAAACATTTATTCTGCAGTGCCTTGTAAAAAGGCCAGTGGTATTGTTGCATTTGCAATGGAAAACCACCACATTTTGGGGTTGATGGTGGCACTTCTGTGATGTTCCAGCTTGATGCTTCCCTGTCAGTGCAGGAGAAGCTGGGGATGGTACACTGGGGTCCTTCCAGTCCTGTTTGGAGCTGGCTGCTGTCCTCTGTGCTCCTGCCAAGTGCAAACTGGGATCACCAGTTCAGTGTGGATCCCTGGCAGCAGGAAGAGAACGGATTTTCCTGGATTATCTGGAATGTCACTTCCGTGTTCCCTGGCCCTGCTCTCCTGGGCCCAGGATGCGCTGGGGCTGCGAGGGGCCGCGGCTGCAGGGCTGGCTGTGTGCCACACTGCCCGTCCAGCAGCAGCTCCCCCATGCCACACCCTCCCCGTGGCAGGTACAACTTCTTCACGGGCTGCCCCAAGGCCAAGACGTGCACCATCATCCTGCGCGGGGGCGCCGAGCAGTTCATGGAGGAGACGGAGCGCTCCCTGCACGACGCCATCATGATCGTCAGGAGGGCCATCAAGGTGAGCCCTGCCTGCCCTGCCCTGCCCGGGCTGCTGGACGCCCCTCACACACCCAGGGCTTGGCTGGGGGCTCTGCACAGTGAGCACATCTCGTGGGTTCCCTCGAGTGCAGCTCCTTGGCCAGCTCAGCGTGGCTCTGGCAGCGTTTGCAGCTGCTCTCCAGGCATGCCTGGGCTTCACCTGCACTTCTGTGCAGCTGTCCCTCATGTTTGCTCCATCCTAAAGGGAACGATCTCCTGGCTGTGCTGGGTGGACCTTCAGGAGATGGAACAGCAGATTGATGGCACATGTGTGTCCATGCCATAGAGCCACTTGACCCCTGTGCCCAGTCTGAGGGCATGACAGTCCCGTGGCTCTGAGGGCAGGCTGGGGGCACCAGGAGAAGTCCAAGCCTTCTCTGGATGTGTGTTTGATCCTGGGTGATGCTGCCAAGCTCTGGGTTACACAAGAACGTGTCACTGTAGGAAGGGCTTCTGGTTAAAAGCAGCCCTGAGGCTGCATGTCCTGAGGGGCTGTGGAGAATCATGTCAGGAGTTTTGGAGTTGTTGCTTTTAGAAAGGACATCCAGATCTCTTTCCTGGAAAAGCAGCAGAACTGAGCTGCAAGGTGCTGCAGCCAATATCTTTAATTTTGGATGCTTTATGAGAGTGAGGAAGTTTCCCTGGCCCGAGCTGGCTGTGAGCTGCCATCCCTTCCTTTGGGTGTAGCGTCCCCAAACCACCCTTTCTCTTGTGCACAGCTGGGCTGTGCTGCTGGAGCTGCCACTGCAGGTTCTTGGTGTGTTCCTGGCAGACAGTCCCAGGGACAGCAGCACCAGGGCTGGGGCTGGCAGGGCTGTGCAGTGCCATGGGCTGGGAGGGCTGGGGATTGCCATGGGCTGGCAGAGCTGTGGTTTGCCATGCCTGCAGGGCTGTGCATTGCCATGGGCTGGCAGGGCTGGCAGGGCTGTGCAGTGCCATGGGCTGTGCAGTGCCATGCCTGCAGGGCTGTGCAGTGCCCGGGGCTGTGCAGTGCCATGGGCTGTGCAGTGCCGTGCCTGCAGGGCTGTGCAGTGCCCGGGGCTGTGCAGTGCCATGGGCTGTGCAGTGCCATGCCTGCAGGGCTGTGCAGTGCCCGGGGCTGTGCAGTGCCATGGGCTGTGCAGTACCACGCCTGCAGGGCTGTGCAGTGCCATGCCTGCAGGGCTGTGCAGTGCCGTGCCTGCAGGGCTGTGCAGTGCCGGGGGCTGTGCAGTACCACGCCTGCAGGGCTGCAGCACCCCAGCAGCCCCTGTGCTGTGCCCCATGCAGAACGACTCGGTGGTGGCGGGCGGCGGCGCCATCGAGATGGAGCTGTCCAAGTTCCTGCGGGACTACTCGCGCACCATCCCGGGCAAGCAGCAGCTGCTGATCGGCGCCTACGCCAAGGCCCTGGAGATCATCCCCCGGCAGCTGTGCGACAACGCCGGCTTCGACGCCACCAACATCCTCAACAAGCTGCGCGCCAAGCACGCCCAGGTAGGGCACGGGGCCGTGCTTCGAAAGGCCGGGTGGCTGCTGAGGAAGGCAGGAGCTGCCCTGAAATGGGAAATGCAAACCCCCTCCCTCCAAATTATTGTAATTTGGAAATTAAGGGGCTCTCAGGCAAAGGTATGGGAATAGGAATAACAGTTCTTTGCTAGGGAAATTAGAAATACAAATGCAGTAGTACAAAAACAACACTGCCAGAGTCAGAAAGAGGAGCTGAACCCCTGTGGGTCAGGGGTCCCATGCCATGGGGGCTCAGCCCTCCTGCAGTGCCAGCTGTGCTTCTGCTGGAGCAGGGATCCTGCACAAGGGGGGAGTTTTCCTCTGCAGCTCCAGGGCTGCTGGAGATGGGCCTGGTGCTCCTGTGGGAATGCAGGGCAGGAGAAAGCTGCTCCTGTGGGAATGCAGGGCAGGAGAAAGCTGCTCCAGTGGGAATGCAGGGCAGGGGAAAGCTGCTCCTGTGGGAATGCAGGGCAGGAGAAAGCTGCTCCTGTGGGAATGCAGGGCAGGAGAAAGCTGCTCCTCTGGGAATGCAGGGGGCAGAGGCTGCTGTGCTGTTCCAGGCTCAGATTGTATCCAGGTAGGAATGCTTGGCTCCTGCCCTGGGCAGAGCATCTCCCCATGGGATGATGGGATTTTATCAGCCCTGCAGGGACACTCAGTGGCCATGACCAGAAGATAATTAATAATTAATGGCCCATTAACAGAGGATATCTCCTGGAGGGAGGATTGGCTGTGGAAGGGATAAAACTGCCCATGAGCAGCAGAGAACTGCCCCAGCTCTGACAGGAGGTAATAGAATACACACCCCCAGCTGCACCTTTCAGCCTAAGGCACCCGGGCATCCCAGAGGCAGGGTGTGTGGTTCTTTCTCCCCAGTTCCCCCTGGGGCCTGTCAGAGCTGGTGTAGCTCAGCTGAGCCCGTGTTGGAGCCGTGTCCCCTTTGATTAAACTCCGTGTTTGTTTCACATCAGGTGTGGGCCTGGCACAGTGGCTGTAAATGGAAAGGAGCTGTTTTCCCTTTGATCCCAGCTGTCAGGTGACTTCCTGAGCTGGGAGTTCTGATTTGCTCCTTAAAAACTCATCACTTGTCAGGAAGGAGCTGCTGTGTTAAACATTAAAGGAGGCAGGTGCAGGAGGCAGCTGAGCTGAGCGTTTTACACGGGAGCTGCAGGCAGAGGGTTCTGAGTGGTGCTCTTGTGGAGATCCCAGCTCCAGGGCTCAGAGGCTGCCCCTTGGTTCTGTCATTCCCCACATGTTTCACCCTGCTGCTGGTGCTGGGGCTCGGGGGGGTCCCCCAAAATGAGGGTGCAAACCCAGGCAGCAGCAGAGGGGGAGTCAGGTCTGTGAGGCTTCTGCAGCTTCATGGCAGGGGCTGCCCAGGGAGCTTTGGAGCCCCCATCCCTGGAGGTGTCCAGGGAAAGGCTGGAGGTGGCTCTCAGGGCTCTGGGCTGGGGATGAGGTGGGGATGGGGCACAGCTGGGACTGGATGGTGTGGGAGGGCTTTTCCAGCCTCAGGATTCTGTGATCCCAGACTGTAAGGAGCCTGCTCTTCATGAGGCACTGCTGGCCCCGAAAGCAGGGACTGCTCAGCTGGGATTTCTTGTGTTTTCCCTCACAGCAGAATGTGAGGGAGGCTCCTGCCTCTCCCTTCACCTTTGCCTGGCCTTCCCTCCAGGCTTTCCCCAGGTCCCACCCAGCCCCATGACCAATCCCTGTCCCTTTGTCCCCTCTGTCCTCTCAGAGTGGGATGGGGCACTGACCCCTGTGTCCCTCTGTCCCTCAGCAGAATGTGGCACTGATCGCTGTCCCGCAGAGTGGAATCTGGCACTGATCCCTGTCCCCCAGGGCAGCATGTGGCACTGATCCCTGTCCCCCAGAGCGGGATGTGGCACTGATCCTGTTCCTCTGTCATGCAGGGTGTGATGTGGCAGTGGTCCCTGTCCCTCTGTCCCCCAGGGCAGGCTGTGGCACTGATGTGTCCCTCAGCAGGCTGTGGCACTGACATGTCCCTCTGTCCCTCAGCGGCCCGTGTCACTGATGTGTCCCCCTGTCTCTCAGCAGCTGTGTCACTGACGTGTCCCTCTGTCCCTCAGCAGGCCGTGTCACTGATGTGTCCCTCTGTCCCCAGGGCGGGATGTGGTACGGCGTGGACGTGACCAACGAGGACATAGCTGACAATTTCTCGGCGTGCGTGTGGGAGCCGGCCGTGGTGCGCATCAACGCGCTGACGGCGGCCTCGGAGGCCGCGTGCCTCGTCGTGTCCGTGGACGAGACCATCCGCAACCCGCGCTCCAGCGTGGACAGCGGGCCTGCCGCCGCGCCCCGCGGCCGCGCGCGCGCCCGGCCCCACAACCACTGAGAGCCCCGAGCCCTGGGATCAGCCCCAAACCCCTGGGATCAGCGCTGATCCTTCCTGGGGCTGCCAGCCCCACAGCCACTGAGAGCCCCAAACCCCTGGGATCGGCCCCAAACCCCTGGGATCGGCGCTGATCCCGCCCGGGGCTGGCAGCCCCACAGCCACTGAGAGCCCCAAACCCCTGGGATCAGCGCTGATCCTTCCCGGGGCTGCCAGCCCCACACCACTGAGAGCCCCGACCCCTGGGATCAGCGCTGATCCCGCCCGGGGCTGCCAGCCCCACAGCCACTGAGAGCCCCGACCCCTGGGATCAGCCCCAAACTCCTGGGATCAATGGCTGCTCCTCCCCGGGGCTGCCAGCCCCACGCCACTGAGCTCCCAAACTCACTGGGATCAGTGCTGCTCCTGCCCCTGCCCAGGGCTGGCAGCCCCGGGCAGCTCCTGGCAGTCACAGGCAGCTCCTGGTGGTCACGAGCGGGCAGTTTCTGGTGGTCACGAGCAGCTCCTGGTGGTCACGAGCAGCTCCTGGTGGTCACGAGCAGTTTCTGGTGGTCACAGGCAGCTCCTGGTGGTCACGAGCAGCTCCTGGTGGTCACGAGCCGGCAGTTTCTGGTGGTCACGGGCAGTTTCTGGTGGTCACGAGCAGCTCCTGGTGGTCACAGGCAGTTTCTGGTGGTCACAGGCAGCTCCTGGTGGTCACGAGCAGCTCCTGGCAGTGACAGGCAGCTCCTGGTGGTCACGAGCAGCTCCTGGTGGTCACAGGCAGCTCCTGGTGGTCACAGGCAGCTCCTGGCGCTGGCAGCCACAGCCCTGGAGCTGCCCTGCCTGGCGCTGCCTCGCTGGCGTGGGCATTCCCTCAGGACCCTTCCCTCCTGGGGCCCCTTCCCTCCCCAGGAGCATTCCCTCCTCCAGGCCTTTCCCTCCTGGGGACCCTTCCCTCCTCGGGGCTGGAGCCAGTGCAGGGGGCTTTGGGGTCTATTTATACTGGTTTGTGTTTCGTTCTGCTGGGCACTTTGAAGCCAGCTCCAGCACAATAAAACGAGTTGGTCTCAGTGGCACATTGGGCTTGTCCTCTGTTCTCTGCTGCATCCACACGGGGAGGCCTCAGGACTGGAGTTGGAAATGAACCTTTGGGCTGGGTTTTGCCCTGTTTCAAAGCAGGTGCTGTGCTGCAGGGCAGGGCAGACTCCCGGCACATCCTCTAGGATGGAGCACCTCTGTGTGTGCTTGGAGCTCCTGGAAATTGCTCAGTGACACTTTAATTGGCTTCTGCTCAATGGGGCATTTCCATTTTCCATTTGCTTCACGGAAGGAGGTTCAGGGCAGCAGCTGGGTGACAGCTCCAAGGGGCTCCAAGGATGGATGCAGGCGTTTGGGGAGACTCAGGGAGGAAAATGTGCTGGGAGAACATGGGGAGACTTGGGTCTGGTGGGTTACAGGTGAGGAGGAGGGCAGAGAAAAATACAGAATCATGGAATGGTTTGAGTTGGAAGGGACCGTGAAGATCATCCAGGAATGCCTCCCACTGTCCCAGGCTGCTCCAAGACAGGGACACTTGGACACTTGAGGAGCCCAGGGGCACCCCCGGCTGCTCTGGGCACCCTGTGCCAGGGCCTGTCCCTCTCGGTGCCCCCCCCGTGCTGTGTCCCCGTGTCCCACTTGGTCCCTGTGTCCCGCTTGGTCCCTGTGTCCCGCTTGGTCCCCATGCCCCTGGTGCCAGACCAGTGGAGCCCTGGACCTGCAGAGGGAGCAGGAGGACGCTTCCAGCAGCCCCCAAGCAGTGACTGGTGTCACTGGTGTGGGTCCGGTGCGAGCCCGGGAGAGTGACAGCCCAGCTGGATCTCCAGAGTCTTTATTCAACACCGAGTCATAAAATAGCTCTTTACACGCTTGGCTGGGGGTCGTTTCTCTGTAATTCTTTGAGTACACATTGTTTACACTTGCCAAAGTTTCAAAGCAACAACATCAAAGTGCGTCTACAGGTGAGAGTTCCAACCAAAGTGCTAAAGCCACGGGCTGCAGGCCGGGGCTGCGCTGCTCCCCCGGCCTGCCCATCCCTGCTCTCCCCTCCAGGAACCTCGGCACACCTTCAGCTTCCAGGGACAGGGGCAGGAAGGGATGTTTGGTTCTCCAGACACTGGCACATCGCTGCGGAAAGACTAAAATAGACCTAAATTTATAGAGAGTTAAAAAAATAACTTGGGAGGCCACGGGGAGCTCTGGGGAGGGGAGGTCGCTGTACACCGCTGCCGTCCAGGGCCGTAGGGAGTGACTCCAGGTCCTGATTTATATATCTCTATTCTCTGCACTGATTATCTCCTCTGATTATCTCGAAGCAACTGTGCATCTCCCCCTGGCTTCCCAAAACCTGCCCCACACCATTGCACCCACTTGTCCCCGGCCCCAACCTGCCTCGCTGCCCTCCATGGGCTCAGTCCCGAGGCTGCACTAGAAAATCCCTTTTTTCCTTGCTTTTGGGCAGTTTCCCCTCCTCGCTGCTGCAGCAGCTTTCCCTCAGTGCTCTCCCACACTCCCCAGGGATTATTTTGCCTCCCTCTGATGGGGAAGGTCCATCACTGCCTCAACACCCTGCAATGCTTCGGTCACAACAAACCATCTCTGCTTCCCAACACCTCCCTGCTCCCTGGGATTTTTTCCCTTTTAAAGCACTTTCTCATTTGGCACCAATTCCCAAAAGCTTTTGCTCCAGCCCAACCTGCTGTTTCTCACCCCAAAATGAGGCCGAAGCAATGCTCCAGCTCCTGGGCTGGGGCCTCCCCTGAAAGCTGAAGGAAAACATCTGTTAACCGCTTCAGGAGCCATTACCAGCGCTTCTCCTGGTTTGTTTTTGCTCTGTTTTCCCTAAATCCAGGCTCTTTTGGGGCATCCAGACAAGCCCCTGCCGTGGCCGTGCCCTTGGTGGCAGCAGGGACCAGGACACCCGGCCAGAAGAGGGGCAGAGAGGTTTAAAATCCTGCTGGGGCAGAGCCAGCCTGGGGCCCCCTTTCCCTCAGTCCCTGACACCCTGGAGCCCCAGGGCAGGGGGATAAGGCAGAGGAGGCCCCTGATCCCCAGGGCATCCCTGGGGCTGGGGGTGATGGGGAACGAGTGAGATCCAACACGAGGGAGACACAAAACCAGGGATTAGGGATGGCTTTGGCCCCCGAGCTGCCTTTGGTGAGGTTGTTCCTCTGGAAATCCCTGACCAGCGCCCAAAGGCAGGTGCAGGGCAATGCTGGCAATGTCAGCCACGGGGAAACTTTGGGAAAACGCATTGGAAAAGGAATAAATCTGCCCAGAGCTGGTCCTGCAGGAGCCAGGCTGGGAAGCACGGTCCATCCAGCCCCTCTGAGCCCCATCCTGCCCCGGATCCCCGGATTTTACTGGGATTGTCACCGCAGAGCCCCTCTGGCACTTCTGCAGGCGCTGTGCGGTCCCAAGGCTTTCCCAGGAAACATTCCTGGGAGTTCCCACAGAGGAAGGGCCGAGGGGGCAGCGTGGGCAGAGCCCCGCGGGGAGGGGGCTCTGGGGGCGCACGGGGAGCAGCAGGGGCACCATCGTCTGGCATTTCAGAGCCGCTAATGAGCTCGTTAACGAGCTGGGCAATTAGGAGCCACCAGGAGGGCCCCCCTTCCGCCACTCCTGTCGCTGTGCCCGCCGCCTTCATCCCCAGCCGAGGAGGAGGAGGAGGAGGAGGAGGAGGAGGAAGGGATCCGTTCAAGCCCAAGCAAAACAGGCAGAAACCCCCACTCTCCATCTTCCAGTCCTCGAACCCGCTCAAGGTCTTGTGTCGTCAGAGGATTTTTGTGCAAAGGAGGCTTTGCTGAGCTGGGTTTTTGGGGAATGCCCGGGCAGAGCTGAGGTTCGGTCTGGTCCTGGGCAGGCACCGAATGCAGGCGAGGCTCCCAAAGCCCGGGGCAGCGCAGGGATGGGGTCACAGGGTCACCAACGCCACCACACACACAGCCACCGACCCCGCTGGCACAGAAGGCTTCTCTGGAGTCCTCACGCCTCCCCTCTTTCCACCACCTCACCCCGAGGAGCCGGGAGAGGCTCGGGGCACGCCCGGAGCAGCCGCCTCCAGCCTTGGGCCACGACAGTCTTTAAGCACAGAGTGTATAAACATGCTGAGTATATAATTTTCCTTTAAAATCTTTTTTTTTTTCCTTCTTCTCTTTATAGAAATAAATAGGTACTTTGTTTTGTTTGAGTTTTTGAGGGAATTCTGAGTCCCTGCGCCGTGGTGGTGCCATCTCCTGCACACGGCTGGGTGTTCCCCGGGGGTTGTAGCTCTGCTGGGTGGTTTTTTTGCTGGTTGGAGCATCCCTTGCTGCTCTTGCCCGTGGATCAGGAGCGTCCCAGGCTCCCCGGGGTGGAGGTAAACCCAGGTGGGCAGGGCAGGGAGCTGGGAGCTCATCCGTGGGACTGGGGCGTGCAGGAGGTTCTGGCAGGCGTTTGTGGGCTCCCCCATCTTGTGCATTCAGGAACAGCCTTCTCCTGGAAAGCTGCAAGGGAGGGCAGCAGGGGTGCTTGCCACGGGGCTGTGGCCCCAAAACCCCGGCCCTGCTCCGGAGCAGACAGGCAGCAGGGATGGAGGGTGGCTGCCTCCAGAGCCCCACCAGCCCCGGGATTTGGGGGTGCTTTCCCTTGCTCTGGGGATCCCCACGGGCTGTGTTCAGCAGCTCTTGTGCCACGGGTGAGGGCCGTGGTGCTGGATCTGCAGCCTGGTCCCTCCTGGGGGACGCTCCACGTGAGCCCACTGCTCCAGGAGGGGACAGCCAGGTGTGGGAGCTGTCCCCTCACAGCCACGCTGGCCAGCAGGCACCAAAACCTGCAGGTCCAGGGAGAGGGAAAAGCCCCAGATCCTCTCTCCAGTGGCCTCCTCTCCGCTCAGCCCGGGGGCCAAGGCCAGGGGCTGGGGCTGTGGGGAAGGCCGGGCTGTCCCCACTGCTGGCAGTGCTCTGATGGCTGTCCCCACCCCGGGGCCACCTCCTGCTTCCTTCTCCCAGCGTGGAGGATGGAGATGCCTGACCCTGCTGGATGCCTTTCCAAAGCTTTGCCCGTGGAAGAAGGATGTTTTGGGGATGATGATGACGATGATGATGTCCCTGCAGGCTGAGGACACTCAGAAGAAAAGTCAGATTTAGCAGACGGTGGCTGTAGGCGAGGCTCAGCCAGGGCAGTCGGTTGGTGCTTTTCCCAGGATCTTTCCAGGATCATCTGGCCAGGGTGTCTCAGGCTGCTCGGGAGGCAGACGTGGCTGTCCCCTGCCAGTCCCTCTCTCCACGTGGGATGCTGAGCCCGGATGGAGCCTGGAGGCTGGGACAGGAGCGTGAGCCGTGTTTCCCCTGGACGAGGAGCTGGAGGTGGTTTATTGCCTTGCAGGAGGGGTTTGCTGGGAGGAAGCGGGGCTGGAGCCCTCTGGCAGAGCACCCGTCTCTCCTGGTGCAGCTGCTCCTTGTGCTGTGCTGGCTCCTGGGAGCCTTTCCCGGCTTTGGCTGCCCCCAATCCCAAATGAAAGGAGCAGAAACCCTGTGGGAACGCTGGGGGAGCAGCAGCCCCTTCCCAGGCCACGGAGAGGCTGGGGGTGCAGAGGCCAGGCCAGCCAAGAGCCCCCAGGACGGGCTGGGCATCCCTGGCCCCGAGACCCCACCGCAGAGTTGTGCAGAGCAGCCGTCCCCAAACACGGATCCTGGGCCAGGAGCATCCCCGGGGCTGTGAGCCATCTTCCCTCCTGGCAAAGAGCAGGCCCTGCCTCGGGGCAGCCAGAAATTGTCCTTGAGTAGCACCTTGTGGCCCCGGAGGGTTGGGGGCTCCTCGTGCCCGAGCCGGGGTCCCCACCAGGGCTTTGGTCTCAGGGGGCTCCGCCGGGCAGAGCAGGGAATGTGCTTTGGGCTCCCGAGGGCTAACAGCCTCCCTCCACCTTGATGTGTAAAATCTTGGAGAAGCCGGGTCTCTTCCGCAGGGCCTGCGAGAGCAGCAGAGAGCGGGGCTGGGGGAGCCAGCAGTGCCCTGCTCCTGGGGAGGGACAGGGAACGCCCCAAATCCTGTACGGGGTGAGGGGGGAATGCCCCAAATCCTGTACGGGGTGAGGGGGGAATGCCCCAAATCCTGTATGGGGTGATGGGGGAATGCCCCAAATCCTGTACGGGGTGAGGGGGGAATGCCCCAAATCCTGTATGGGGTGATGGGGGAATGCCCCAAATCCTGTACGGGGTGAGGGGGGAATGCCCCAAATCCTGTATGGGGTGAGGGGGGAATGCCCCAAATCCTGTATGGGGTGATGGGGGAATGCCCCAAATCCTGTACGGGGTGAGGGGGGAATGCCCCAAATCCTGTATGGGGTGATGGGGGAATGCCCCAAATCCTGTACGGGGTGAGGGAGGGACAGGGGAATTCCTGCCTCGGAAAGCACAGAGGCGAGGCAGGGACAGGGGGAACATTTGTGACCCCTCCTCGGGGAGGACACAGGGCTGGTGACCCCTGGAGCTGGCCCTGGGCTCCTTACCTGCAGTTTGTTCACCATTTCCTCAAACATCCTCCTGGCTTCGGGGCTGTGGGGCTCCTTGAAGTAGTCCACGATCCCCACCTGCACCACGATGGACTTCAGGTTCCTGCACACACCTGGGGGCACAGACAGCGCCTGGGTGTGCTCCCCTGGGGCCAGCAGGGACCCCGGAGCCCAGCCGTGCCCCTCCTGCTCCCCTGGGGACCCCAGAGCCCAGCCGTGCCCCTCCTGCTCCCCTGGGGACCCCAGAGCCCAGCCGTGCCCCTCCTGCTCCCCTGGGGCCAGCAGGGACCCCGGAGCCCAGCCGTGCCCCTCCTGCTCCCCTGGGGCCAGCAGGGACCCCGGAGCCCAGCCGTGCCCCTCCTGCTCCCCTGGGGCCAGCAGGGACCCCAGAGCCCAGCCGTGCCCCTCCTGCTCCCCTGGGGACCCCAGAGCCCAGCCGTGCTCCTCCTGCTCCCCTGGGGCCAGCAGGGAGCCCAGAGCCCAGCCGTGCCCCTCCTGCTCCCCTGGGGACCCCAGAGCCCAGCCGTGCCCCTCCTGCTCCCCTGGGGACCCCAGAGCCCAGCCGTGCTCCTCCTGCTCCCCTGGGGACCCCGGAGCCCAGCCGTGCCCCTCCTGCTCCCCTGGGGACCCCGGAGCCCAGCCGTGCCCCTCCTGCTCCCCTGGGGACCCCGGAGCCCAGCCGTGCCCCTCCTGCTCCCCTGGGGACCCCAGAGCCCAGCCGTGCCCCTCCTGCTCCCCTGGGGACCTCAGAGCCCAGCCGTGCCCCTCCTGCTCCCCTGGGGACCCCAGAGCCCAGAGCCCAGCCGTGCCCCTCCTGCTCCCCTGGGGCCAGCAGGGAGCCCAGAGCCCAGCCGTGCTCCTCCTGCTCCCCTGGGGACCCCAGAGCCCAGCCGTGCCCCTCCTGCTCCCCTGGGGACCCCAGAGCCCAGCCGTGCCCCTCCTGCTCCCCTGGGGACCCCAGAGCCCAGCCGTGCCCCTCCTGCTCCCCTGGGGACCCTGGCTCTGCCATCCCCGAGCGTTCCAGGCACAGCCACCCGAGCTGGGGCCAGCAGGACAGCCCTCCCGGGGCTGTGGGCATCCTGCCCTGCAGGGACTCAGCTCTGTCACGGCCTCAGGTGTGGCACACACAGCGAGGCCCTGGGGGCACGGAGGCAGCCCCCCATCCTCCCTGCGGCCCGAGGCACGGCCAGCTCTCCTCGGGCCATCCCCGCTGGGGACGTGGGATCCCCACAGAGCTCCCGGTGCCCCCCGGGCGGGTGGCAGGCGCGGCCCTGGCGCCGCTACTCACTGTTGAAGTGCAGCAGGGCTTTGGGGGTGACGGGCGTGGAGGTGAGCACCAGCATCTCGAGCCCCTTGAGCCCCTCGCGGCACACCTCGGCAGCCACCTCCTGGTTGATCTCGGCCACGTGGTCCAGCTCCAGCACCTGCAGCCTCATGCAGTTCCGGGCTGGGGGACACGCGTCAGCAGCGCGGTGGCACCGGGGGGACAGGAGCACCCACCGGGCGGGGCTGGGGGGCTTCTGCAGGGACCCCAGGGAGCAGCCCCGGCCCACGGCCAGGGAACTGTCCCTGTCCCAGCAGAGCAGGAGGGAGCTGTGCCAGGGAGGGATGGAGCCCCCAGCCCTGCAGGTGCCCAGGGAAGGGCTGGAGGTGGCACCCAGTGCCCTGGGCTGGGGACACGGGGCATTGGGCACGGGGTGGACATGGTGATCCCAGAGACCCTTCCCAAGGCCAGTGATCCATGATCCTGAGTGCTGGGCTGGGCACAGGGTGGGCATTGGGCACGGGGTGGACATGGTGATCCCAGAGACCCTTCCCAAGGCCAGTGACCTGGTCTGTGACCCCGGATCCCAAGGGCTGGGCTGGGGACACAGGGCATTGGGTACGGGGTGGGTTGGTGGCCCTTGGATCCTTTCCAAGCCCAGTGACCCATGTTCCTGAGTGCTGGGCTGGGCACAGGGTGGGCATCAGGCACAGGGTGTGTTGGTGGCCCCAGAGCTCCTCCCCAAGCCCAGTGACCTGCTCTGTAACCTGTGATCCCAAGGGCTGGGGACAGGGTGGGCATTGGGTGCATTGGTGGCCCTTGGATCCTCCCCAAGACCTGTCACCCATTCTGTGACCCACGAGTGCTGGGCTGGGGACATGGGGACATTGGGCACAGGGTGGGCATCGGGCACAGGTGGGCATCAGGCACAGGGTGGGTTTCAGGCACAGGATGGGCATCAGGTACAGGGTGTGTGGGTGCCCCCAGAGCCCCTCCCGCAGCCCAGTGACCCATTGTGTGACCCATGATCCCGAGTGCTGGGCTGGGCACAGGTGGGCATTGGGCACAGGGTGGACATGGTGATCCCAGAGACCTTTCCCAAGCCCAGTGACCTGTTCTGCGACTCATGATCCCAAGTGCTGTGCTGGGGACAGGGTGGGAATTGGGCACAGGGTGGGCATTGGGCACAGGGTGAGTGGGTGCCCCAGAGCCCTCCCCAGCCCAGTGACCCTCTGTGACCCATGATCCCGAGCGCTGGGCTGGGCACGGGGTGGGCATTGGGCACAGGGTGGGTATTGGGTAGAGGGTGGGCATTGGGTACAGGTGGGCACTGGGCACAGGGTGCTGGGTGTCCCCGAGCCCTCCCCAGCCCCGGGCCCGCTGTGTGACCCTGCCCATGCCTACCGAGGGAGGCCAGGCCCTGCAGGCCGCAGCCGGCGCCGCCGACGCCGAGCGCGCGCAGGTGGGGCCAGCAGCGCCCGATCATCTGCAGGCAGCGGTTGCTGAAGCGCGTCGGCTGCTGGCTGGGGACACGAGGGACAGCAGCTGGGGTGGCACGGCCGCCCAGCCCTCCCGGGGGGCTCTGCCACCCCCCCGGGCTGGGGCCACCCTGGGGTGCCAGCCTGGCACCAGCCCGGCTGTGCTGCGCTGGCACGGGGCAGCTCCGGGTGCCCCGCGCCCCAAACCCTGCCCGGAGCAGCTGGGGCTGCCCTGCGTCCCCGGCAGTGCCCAGGCCAGGTTGGGGTGACCTGGAGCAGCCTGGGATGGGGGAAGGTGTCCCTGCCACGGCAGGGTGGCACTGCACAGGGTTTAAGGTTTCTTCCAACCCGAATCTCTCCAGGATTCTGTGATTCCAGCCCTGGAGACCCAAACCGGGCCCTGAGCTCTGGTGCTTGCAGGATCCAAGCAGCAGCAGGGCCTGGGGCTCTGCTCAGGTGCCAAGTGCTGCTCCCCCAGGGCACCAGGAGCCACCGGGCTGTGACACCGGGGGTGGCATCCCCTGGGGGTGGCACGGCCATGAGCAGTGCCCAGGGACTGTCCTGAGGCACAGAGCTGTGCCCTGCTGCCTGAGCCATCAGCTCCTGAGCGCCCAGGCACTGTGGGGCGGAGATGAGACCGCACCAGCACCTCCCCAAAAAGCTGTCCCAAAATGAGAGCAGCGGCTGTGGCCCCCCAAGCTGTGACACCCCTCAGGAACAGCCAACAACATCCTGCTCCTGCTGCAGCTGAGCAGGGGGAGCTCAGCCAGGCCTGTGGCGTTCAGTGGCACCCCAGAGCCAGCAGATCCTTTCACCCCAGTGAGCAGTGGCCCTGGAGATCTCGGGGAGCTGCAGAGCCCAGCAGCTCCCGGTCTGCACGGGGAGGGGTGGGCTGAGCTCCCTCCCTCGGGCTGGGCTCCAGGACTGCTGCCCATCCCACGGAGACCCCCAGGCAGAGCAGGCTCTGGCACCCAAACCCCTTCACACCCAGCGTGGCCTCCTCCCAACCCAGTTCCGCCCTGGCAGTGCCCAGGCCAGGCTGGCAGCCCCAGGGACAGGGGCAGTGTCCCTGCCGTGCGGGGTGGCCCGGGGTGGGCTGTAGGGTCCCTCCCACCCAGCCCACCCGTGGCTGCAGGCCTTACCAGGGATGCAGAGGGGCGACCTGCAGCGAGATGATGTCCCTGCAGCCTGCTCCAAGGGCCCAGATCACCTCGTGGCCCACGGGGTCCGTGGAGCTCCTGCAACAACACAGGGGACAGGCGATGGCCCCGGCAGCAGCAGTGCCACCCGGGCTGCCTCTGCAGCCCCAGAGTGCCTGCAGCGCCCACAGGCACCAGGCTGGGCATGATTTACTGCCCGGGAGCTGCAGCCAGCCCTGCCCGACCCTGGCAGGAGGGCTGGGGGCATTCCCAGCGGGAACGGGCAGGGGCAGGACGTGGGGCTGGGGAGGGGGGAGCAGGAGGGAGGAAGGGGAGGCTGAACGTGGAAGGGGCTGCAGGTGCACCTTCCACATGCCAAGGTGACAAGGCTGAGCCTGCCAGGCCGTGTGTCCCTGCTGGGGACAGAACCCGTCCCTGTCCCTGCAGGTCACACTGTGCTGGTGTCCCTTGGCCGGGATGGGGACAGTGCCAGGGGGGGAAGGACACCCCAGCCAGGGGCAGGGGCTGCTCCGTGGCCTCTGTCCCTGCTCTGTGCCGCTGTGGCTGGAGGTGGCTCTTGGCCCAATGTCCCTGCAGGGGTTGCTGTGGCTCCTCCTCGGTGTCCCTGGAGGTACCAGGAGAGCCTCTGGGGCCTGGGCAGGGGCTGGGGCTGGTGTGGGTTTGTCTGAGCTGGGGTGGAGCCCAGCTCTGGGAGAGGAGCCAGAGAGCAGCACCCTGCTGCCACCAGCCCGAACAGTCCCCAGGCTGTGCCACCACACCAGGAGCCTTCCAGGGACCCAGGCTGCGCTTGCCAAGCCTAAATGCCCCACTTCAGAACTTCAGGCTAGCCTAAAAATAAGGCTGGGTGTTATCTGGGGTGCCTCACACAGCTGCTGGAGCAGGGTGCCAAGAGCAGCAGGCTCATCAGAGCGGGAGGCAGGCACAGCTCAGGATGTGCCAGGAGCACCCAGGCTGGCTCGGCTGCCCTGGGAACAGCCTGGGACTGCAGCCTGGCAGCTCTGGGCTCTCTCCAGTCTCGAGGTGTGGGCAGAGCCAGCTCTGGGGTCACGCCAGGGGAGAGCCTGGATGTGCTTTCCCCCGGGAGGATTCTCTGTCCTGGCTGCACGAGGAGCAGCTGGAACAGACACCAGGGCTGGGCTGGCTGTCTGCAGGTGCAGCAGAGCCAGGATCAGCCTCCTGCAGGGTGGAGGGGAGGCCAGTGCTGTCTGCACAGGTGGAGTGGCCAGTGATGCCCCCCAGGACCTGTGACCTCCTCCAGGACCATCGAGGCTTGTGCCCTGGACCTCAGGCAAGGTGTCCAAGCTGAATCAGGGACCCTGAGCCTCTTCTCTCTGCTGGGACCCTCCATCAGGGGTGACAGCCAGCTGGGACCTCCCTGGGCACCCCCTCCTCACCCTTCTCTGCCACAAAGGGTGCCTCCTTGCCGAGCCCCCGGCCCATCCAGCTGGGATGAGATGGGTGGTGGGATGGTGGGAATGGAGCTGGAGGTGAAACACCTGCATGGAGCAGCCTGGAAGGGAGGGGAGCTGCAGGGACAGCTGGCACTGGGGACACTGGGGCTGCCCCTGGGCAGGCAGGGCCTTTGCCCCCGGGCAGAGGGCTGTGCTCTGCCAGGGAACAGGGGTGATCTCTGTGGGAATCCATGAAATCAGAGGGTTTTGGGAAAGCTGAGAAAGGCAGGCCTCAGAGACAGCAAACTGTGATCAGAGCTGAGCAGTGGCCATAAAATAAATCAGCAGAAAAATTATGTAAGCAGTAGAAAAGTAAGGACAAATGGAACAATGGTCTGTGTATTAATGCTTGTCTAGAATAACTCCCTAAACTGCAGAAAAGTATATTTAGTGAGATATTAGGAAGTTCTAAGCTTAATAACGGAGCTCTGTGCATTGTGTTTGAAGGCTCACAAACAGGTATTGGATTGGAAACAAGCAAGCACTGTTTAACCAAAGGTGTGTGTGCTTACAGTGGTTGGATGGAACTACTGTCAATGTGCTTTTGCTCCATGCATGTCGTAGGTTAAGAAGGAAGTGAGTTTTTTGGGAGGTTGTGGTCAAAAAACTTAAAAAGTAAGTTGCAACATGAAGTTCTGGGTCTGCTGCCTGGGCTGTGAGCTGCTGGCACCTTCCCATTGTCATAGCCATGGGATGAGGCTGATGCTGGACAACAGAACAGCTCAGGACACGTTCCCAGCAGTCCCGCCCCAGGCAGCAATCCCAGCCCAGCCCTGGCTGTCCCCAGCCCCGTCCCCGTCCCCTGGCTGTCCTCACCGGTAGGTGACGGCCTGCAGGGCGCGGCAGTAGCAGCTGGCCAGCCAGAGCGAGCGGTCCGTCAGCACGTTGGGGCAGTGCGAGATGCGCAGGATCAGCAGGTTGCTGCCCGTCGCCTTCAGCAGCGACTCCAGCCCTGCCTCCAGGCAGCCCCTGCCAGCAGGGAGCCAGCATCAGGCACAGCAGCCCCCTGTCACCAGCCCAGGACGGGGACAGGCCCACCCTGGCTCCAGGACACCCCAATCCCACAGAGGATTTGGAGTTTGTCGTGGAGAGGGATGGTGGGGCTCAGGGAGCTGCAGCTCCAGCTGTGGGAGGGGACAGGGGGACACGGGGACACGGGGACTCACCGTGTGCTCTTCATGTAATCCTCCTTGCTCTCCTTCTTGCCCCGCTGGCGCGGCTTCAGGTTTTGCAGGGTGAGGGAATGCATCTGGGTGCACCACTGGGACAGCATGGCCAGGAACTGGGGCACAGCGGGGACAGTCACCGGCAGGGACACCCCGGCACGTCCCACGCCACCCCCCTGCAGTGCACACACGTGGCAGAAACGCGGGGACACGCACACACGAGGCCACGGCAGAGCATGTGCCACCAATTCATGGGTGTGGCCAGGAATTCATGGGCGTGACCACAAATTCATGGTGTGACCACAAAATCACGAGTGTGACCCCAAATTCATGGGCGTGACCCCAAAAGCACATGGAAACCTGTGCTGGGTTGAGCTCCTCTCCTCCAGCATTCACCTCCAGCACGGAGCAGGACCCACCTGTGTCCCCCATGACTGTGGTGGCACAGCCATCCCGGGCACCGGGGAGCTGCTCACGCAGCTGTGCCCTTCTGGAAGAAGAGCCGTGCCCCGGGCGGTGCCAGCCCCTCCCGTACCTTGGAGGAGACCCTGGCGTTCTCCAGCAGCACCCGCGTCCACACGGCCGGGTGCCGGGCCACGAACTTCCAGTCCTTGCACACCTCGGCCGCCCGCAGCAGCGTCTTGGTGTCCAGGTAGGTGAAGATGCAGAAGAGAGCCGCCCTCATCTTGAGGATCTCGGGGCTGATGACCTCGCTGGAGTGGCCCGGGCTGCCCCGCTCCAGCCGGCACGCCTTGGCCCCGGCGCCCTCGGGCCTGCCCGCGGCGCACCCGGCGTCCGTGGCCACTGGGGCAGGGAGGGAGCGGCGGCTCAGCGGAGCTCCGTGCCCGTCCCGCAGCTCCGTGCCCCCCTCCCCGCCCGGCCCGGCCCGGCCCGGGGGTCGCGCTGCGCTCTCACCGGTCAGGCGGCAGCTGCCGGCCGCCCGGGGCGCGGCGCACCCCGGCGCCTCGGGCTCCCAGCCCTCGGCCTCCGACTCGGTGGTGCGGGAGCCCACGTCGGACACGTCGCCCTCCTCGCCCTCGGTGCTGTTGCGGTAGGGCCGGCGGTGCCAGTTGTGGATGGCCTGGCGGCGCAGCCCCGAGCCCCGCGCCGCGTACGGGGGCCCCTCGCCCGCCTGCTCCGCGGGACACGGCTCCGCGCTGTCGCTGTCGTAGCAGCCCGAGCTCTGCGACACGGCCTTGGCCCGGCTCGAGGCCCTGCGGACGGGCATGCGGCGGTCAGGGCTGGCGGGGCCGCCCCCGGCCCGGCCCGGCCCGGCCCGGCCCGGCACTCACCCGGTGCTGGAGCAGGAGCGCTGCTGGGACGCGCCGTAGGGACCGTGCCCCGCCGCCGGGCCCGGCTGCCGCTCCCTCTGCGGGACAGGGCACAGCAGGGCCACGGTGGCACAACCAGCCCAGCCAGGGCACCCCCAAACCCAGCGCTGCCGGCTGCCCTCGGGGGACCCCTCACCCCGAGGGATGGGGAGCCTGCAGCAGCGCCCCGGGAGCACCGACCGCGGAGGAACGGCTGCTCCTGGCACCCCCGGGGTTATCCATTCCCACGGGGACCCCCGGGTTATCCATTCCCGCGGGGACCCCCGGGTTATCCATTCCCACGGGGACCCCCGGGGTTGTCCGTTCCCACGGGGACCCCCGGGGTTATCCATTCCCAGGGGACCCCCGGGTTATCCATTCCCACCGGGAGGAGGGGGGTCCCTGCCCCGCTCGGCCCTGGCACAGGAGAGCCCGGGGCGCGCTGCTGAGGCCAGGGTTGTGTTATGGAAGCAGAGGGCGAATTCCCGAAGCAGAGGGTGAATTCCCAAAGCCCTGGGCACACTCCCGAAACCCTGGGTGTATTCCCGAAGCAGAAAGTGAATTCCCAAAGCCCCGGGCACACTCCCAAAGCAGAGGATGAATTCCCGAATCCCCGGGCGCGTTCCCGGAGCAGAGGGTGAATTCCCAAAGCCCCCGGGCGCGTTCCCCAAGCCCTGCGTGTATTCCCGAAGCAGAGGGCGAATTCCCGAATCCCCGGGTGCTTTCCCGACGCCCCAGCGCCACTCCCGAAGCCCCGGGCTCATTCCCGAAGCAGAGATGAATTCCCGAAGCCCCCAGCCCTGCTTCCAAAGCCCCCAGCCCTGCTCCCGAATCCCCAGCCCCGCTCCCGACACCCCGGCCACACTCCCGAAGCAGAGGTGAATTCCCGAATCCCCAGCCCTGCTCCCGAGCCCCCAGCCCCGCTCCCGAAGCCCTGGGCGCATTCCCGAAGCAGAGATGAATTCCCGAAGCCCCCAGCCCCGCTCCCGGATCCCCCAGCCCCGCTCCCGGATCCCCCCGCCCCGCTCCCGCGCCGTGCCGTGCCGAGCCGTGCCTGTGCCCGCAGAGGTGCCGCCCGGGCGATGCCCTTGCTGCCCGGGGTGCCGCAGCGGCCCAGGCTGCCGTTCGGGGTGGTGCCGCAGCTGCTGCTGATGATCTGCAGCTGCTTCTCGGCGCGGTCGGCGCGGTCCAGCAGCTCCTCGATGAAGTGCTGCAGCCGCACCTTGGCGTTGGCCTCCCGCGCCGCCGTCTCCTTCAGGAACTGGTCGATCTGCAGCACCTCCCTGGCACGGGGAGCGCGGTGACACCCGGGCTGCCCGCCCGGCCCCGCTCGGCGCCCCCAGCCCGTGCCCAGCACGCCTGGCTGGTTCCGTCCCCAGCCTGGCGCGGGTCTGTGCCCGCCGGGCTGGGCTGGGCAGGGCAGGGATGGGGCAGGACAGGGATGGGGGGATGCTCCCAGCGTGCAGGGGGTGTTACCGCCTTGTCTCGGGGGTGAGGAACACCCCCAGCACCTCGTCCATCACCCCCAGGACTGGAATCAGGCTCCTGAGCACGATGGAGCAGAGGAAGAGGAGGATGATGGTGTGACAGGGGGAGGGAGGAGGATGGCAGTGACACCCTTTAGCCCTGCTCAGCCCTTGCCGGCCCCGCTCCCTCATTAACACACTAATTAGCAGGTGCTCGGGAGCTCCGAGGCTGCGGCAGGGCTGTTCCCCCGAAATGTGTGACAGCAGCTCCGTGACCCGAGCTGACCCCAGCCCGGCACAAACACCCGCTGTGCTCACCCAAAAACCGGGGAGGCACACGGGGACACGGGCACAGCCGTGAGGCCACACGGCACAAACACAGCCGGCCAGCACAGCCCTGCACGTGGATGTGCTCCAGGAACAGCTGGTGTGCAGCAGGGACGGACACAGACACGGACAGACACACAGCATGGCACACACATGGACAGACACACAGACACAGCATGGCACACACACGGACAGATACACACACACACAGACACAGCATGGCACACACACGGACAGACACACACAGACACAGCATGGCACACACACACAGACACACACACACACACAGCCCTGTCCTGCACACCTGAGTGCACACACAGTGCCAGGAAAGCACAAACACAGCACTCAGCAGGGCACACACAGCCAGGCAGCATGGGGAGGGTGCAAAGCCCTGGCACAGGGTGCCCAGATCCCTGTGGCTGCCCCTGCATCCCTGGCAGTGCCCAGGCCAGGCTGGACAATGGGGCTGGAGCACCTGGGACAGTGGGAGGTGTCCCTGCCATGGCAGGGGTGGCACTGAGTGGGCTTTGAGGTCCCTTCCAGACCCACAGCCCCATGAGCAGCCATGTGAACACAAACCCAGAGCTGCTCACACTGCACTGCTGGTGGTGCACACACACCCAGAGCTGCTCACACTGCTCTGCTCACACTGCTCTGCTCACACTGCTCTGCTCACTGCTCGCACTGCTGGTGGTGCACACACACACCCAGAGCTGCTCACACCTCCCCTCAGCATCCAGGAATGCCTGAAGGGGCACAAACCCAGCTTTGCACGCCTGTCTGGGCACACACAGGCACCCCAGGCTGAGCACAGACACCAAGCACGCCCACCTGGCCGGGACACCTGATCACACAGCGCTGACCCCAGAGCCCTGCCGGCACTGCTGGACACCAAAGCTGACCGTGCACCTGGCCTGGGACACCCGGACACCATGAGCTGCTCAGGAGCACGCAGGGAGGGGAGGGGCGGCTCTTCCTGACATAATTCCCACTGCTGCCTATCAATTACCAATTAATCACCAATTAATTATCAGTTAATTTCTCCCCAACCTGCCGCTGGCAGGCACAGCCTGGGAGCTCTGGGGGTGCTCTGGGAAGGATCCTGGAAGGGGCCCCAGGGGATTTGGAAGGCAAATGTGGAGCTGGGCAGCAGCTGTAAGGTGATGCTGATGGTTATCACCCGTGCCTCTCTCATTCCCATGGACTGGGTGGAAAAACACTCCTGGCAGAGGAAACGGAGCCCAGAGCCAAAGGTCTCCCAGGAGGACAGCGGCTTCGTGGTGTCTGGGAGCTGGCAGGGCTGGGAAATGTCCCCACGGTGTTTTCAGGGAAGGCTTTGCTGATTAAAATGATTTCTGATGACTTCCTCACGTGCAGGAGAAAACCTCCTCCCACCAGCAGCGCTCCCCGTGCTCCCCTGCAGCCTCGCAGGGGATTTGGTCCCTTGGGGTGGGGGAGCTCGGGGACTGCTGGGGGCAGTTGAGGGGCAGGAGGGTTGCTCTGAGGAATGGGAGGCCCAGGAGGTAGTTTTGGGGCATAAACCCAGGGTTTTAGGTGCTGACATTGTCCAGGTTCCACCAAGAGACATTTGACCCTCTGTTTTCCCTGTCTAGCTGTCTCCAGGCCCTGCTCCATGCTCATCCACGCTGGTGTCCTTAATTCCCTCACCACACATCCCCAAGGTGCCCCTGGACAGCACCCACGAGGCAGCCCCCAAACCCCTCACTCCTGTCCCACAATGTGCCCCAAACCCGAGGTGTCCTTATCCAGCCCCAGGTCACCCCGCTCCCCACCCAGGCATCCCCCATCCCGGGAGCTCTGTTCCTGAGCCAGGTCATTATTTTGGAATCAAAGTCGTTCACAAGTGTGCAGAGGATGATGGGAATCAGGACAATTCCTTCAGGAATCCCGGCAGTGCTCCCAGCCCAGCCCAGCCATGCCTGTCCCCACAAAGCCCTCACTGACCTGGGCCCCTCCAGGTCTGCTGCAGCTCCTGGGGAGCGAGGTCTGGTTTGCTTGGGCAGCACCAAGGGGCAGAATGACCCAGAGGGAAACTCAGGAGCAGCCTGGGGTGGGCAGGGGGCTGAGTGGGGAACACGGGGTGGAAATGAGGATGGCAGTGCCACAGGATTTACAGCAAATGGAGGCGGCACTGCTCGGGCTGCCCCACCCTCCCTCTGGCAGAAAAACCTGGAATTTGGCACGGTCGTGGCAGGGGGTGGGGATGAGGTGGGATTTGAGGTTCCTTCAACCCAAACCAGTCTGTGGCTCGGTGATGCCAGCCTGGCCATGTCCTGGGAGTGCTGGTGGCCCTGGACAAGGTCTGGCTCGCCATGACCCAGCCATGGAGGGGCCAGGTCTGACACTGAACGTGTGGGAGAAGATGCAGAACCTGATAAGGGAGGATGCTGGTGGGCACCACCAAGGGGCTGTGCCTGAGCCCTGGCCCGAGGGCTTGGTGGTGCTGCTGGGTTCCTCTGCACTTAGGGAATTGTTTGGGTGGGAAGAGACCCCAAAGCTCATCTCATTCCAGCCCCTACCATGGGCAGGGTCACCTTCCACTATTCCCCACCGCTCCAAACCCCGTTCAGCCTGGCCTTGAACCCCTCCAGGGATGGGGCAGCCACGGGTTCTGCAGGACTCACTGCCAGGCACCCTTCCCTCCCGCCCCACACCCGGGGCAGGCACAAAGCACTCACTGCTGCTTGCGGGTGAGCTCCTGCTCCTTCTGCACCAGGTCCTGCTTGAGGGACGCCAGCATCTCCACGCTGACGTCCACCTGGCGGGACAGCTCCGACGCGCGGTCCTCCAGCTCCTGCTTCTCGCGGCTCAGCCGCAGGCTCTCCTGCTTGGCCTTCTCCAGCTCCGAGCTCTTGCGGTCCAGCTCCACCTGCAGCCGGCCCACCTGCGAGGCGATCTTCTGCTCCACTTCCTCCGTCAGCTTCTCCAGCCTCTTGTCCACCTCCAGCTTCTCGAAGGCGCGGATCTTCAGGCGGGCCAGGCCCTCCTCGTAGGCCGAGTCCATGGCGGCGGGCGGGACGGGCGTGGGCGCCACGGCCTTGCCCCGCGTGAAGATCTCGCTCAGCGGGATCTCGATCTCGTGCACATAGCGCGGCGAGGGCGACGCGGCCGGCGCCGGCTCCAGCTCGTCGGCGGGGACCAGGTCGCAGGAGAAGCGCTGGTCCTTGCCCTGGAAGGAGGTGCTCTCGAAGTAGTCCCTGCGCGCGGCCGGGGCCAGCAGGGCCCCGTCGGCGGCCAGCGGGAAGACGGCGGCGTCGCAGATGCTGTTGGTCTTGGAGAGCACGTAGAGGGTCTCATAGGTGTGGTTGTACTCCAGGTGAGCGCGCAGCGAGGACAGGCTGCGGAAGCGCTTGTGCTCGCCGCAGCGCGGGCAGCGGTAGGGCAGGTCCAGCGAGGCCATCCCTCAGCTCTGCTCCCCGCCGGGGCCCCGCTCACGGCGCGGCGCCGGGGCCGTGGGGACCCGCGGGGGCAGCCGGGGAGCCCCCGGCACAGGGGCGGTGGCACCGCTGGGACATGGCGTGGGGACGGCCCCGCGTGCAGAGCGGGGGATCCGGCAGTCCTGGGGGGGTGTCAGCATCGAGCGGAGCCGGGCGCTGGAAGAGATGGGGTCGGTGACACCGGGGTGGGGGGTCCCCAGAAATCCCCCCTTGGTCCTTCTTCTGGTGCCCTCTGTGCCTCCATCCCACCCTCCCGTGTTCCTCCCAGCCACGTGCATCCCTGGGGAGGGCACACGGTGCTAAAGAGGCTGCAGAGCCCTGGGAATGTCCAGAGCCCTGGGAATGTGCAGAACCCTTGGGAATGTCCAGAGCCCTGGGAAGGTGCAGAACCCTGAGAATGTGCAGAACCCTGGGAATGTGCAGAGCCCTGGGAAGGTGCAGAGCCCTGGGAAGGTGCAGAGCCCTGGGAATGTGCAGAACCCTGGGAAGGTGCAGAACCCTGGGAAGGTGCAGAGCCCTGGGAATGTCCAGAACCCTGGGAATGTGCAGAGCCCTGGGAATGTGCAGAGCCCTGGGAATGTGCAGAGCCCTGGGAAGGTGCAGAGCCCTGGGAAGGTGCAGAACCCTGAGAATGTGCAGAACCCTGGGAATGTGCAGAACCCTTGGGAATGTCCAGAGCCCTGGGAATGTGCAGAGCCCTGGGAAGGTGCAGAACCCTTGGAAGGTGCAGAGCCCTGGGAATGTGCAGAGCCCTGGGAATGTGCAGAGCCCTGGGAAGGTGCAGAGCCCTGGGAATGTCCAGAGCCCTGGGAATGTGCAGAACCCTGGGAAGGTGCAGAGCCCTGGGAATGTGCAGAGCCCTGGGAATGTGCAGAGCCCTGGGAATGTCCAGAACCCTGGGAATGTGCAGAGCCCTGGGAATGTGCAGAACCCTTGGGAATGTCCAGAACCCTGGGAATGTCCAGAACCCTGGGAAGGTGCAGAACCCTTGGGAATGTCCAGAACCCTGGGAATGTCCAGAACCCTTGGAAGGTGCAGAACCCTGGGAATGTCCAGAACCCTGGGAATGTCCAGAACCCTGGGAATGTGCAGAGCCCTGGGAATGTGCAGAGCCCTGGGAAGCTCTGGAGCCATTGGGAAGTTCCACAACCCTTGTGAAGACCAACAGCTTTTGGGAAGCTCCACAAGCTTTGGGAAATTCCTGGACTTGATGGTCTTAGAGGGCTTTTCCAACCTGAACGATCCCGTGGTTCTACAAACCCTTGGGAAGATCCGTAACTGCTGGGAAGGCCTCCCACGCCTTGGGAAGGTTCACAGCCACCTGGGGGACACAGCCACCAGGCAGGTGCACAGCCCATGGAATTCTCTCCAGGCACCCTGAGCTGTCACAGGAGGTGGCAGGGGTGACCCTTTTGCTCTCTTGCCCAACGAGCCCCTGCAGCATCAGGGGACCCCAGGGGCCAGGACCATCCCAGGAGCGGGTTCTGGGGTCCCCCTTCTCCAAGAGAAGGCCGCCCCACTCCTGCTGGATCAGCCGTGAAGGCTGGAATGGATCCATCCCCAAGAGTTCCCACCCATCCCTGGGCTGCCCGGTGCAGGGGACACGGTGGCCGCTCCTGCCTGGGTGGGTGAGGGTCCCTGTGGGACCTGGCTCACCCCCCACCCACAAAATCCTCCACAACATCACTGGGGGAACCTCACCCCCGTGAAATGGGACAAGCCAGTGACAATCCAGCCCGGGAGGCTGCTGAGGTCCCCTCCAGGCTGGGGGGCACAAACACACCTCAGGGCACAGTACTTTCATTTTCCATGCATTTGTCATTCAAAGATGAAAACGGCAATGCTTTTACCCCAGAACACCGAGGGCACCCCTGGCTGGGAGCATCCCCTGCTCATCCCCCTGCAACATCCCACAAAGGGCTCTTCCCACCACCCTAAAAGCCCCCAGAGGCCCCCAGCATTCCATAACCAGCAGCTGGTGAGCCCTGAGCTGCCCGGAGCCTCCATCCACCCCTGCTGGTGCCAGGGCAGCATCCCTGGTGGCTCAGCATCCCCTCAGAGGGACAACCAGGCCACGAGGCTGGCAAACCATTTTTTAAGGGGAAAACCAGCAAAGTCGAGAAATCGGCGCCAGAAATAAAACCAGGAAGAGCCGGGAGGGTTTGTGACCCGCCTGGCCGCGTGTTGGGGTGGTTGCCGAGCACTCCCTCCCACAGCAGCCCCACCCGGGCCAGCACGGGCCCGGCCCGGCCGGAACCCGGGCCGCGGCGGGCACAAAGCACGGCCGGCAGCTCCGGCCGCCGCCGGCGATGAGAAAGCGCTTTTCCAGCGCAGGGATGGGGAACCGTGCCGTGCTGCCTCGGGCCTGGATGCCTGCCCGCGTCTCCCGGGGCTCCCGAGCAGCCCCAGGCCGAATTTCCCGGCCGAAATCCGAGGCAGGATCGGCCCGGGTGGATCGGGAAGCTCCCTGTCCTGGGCAGGTCCTAGCCCGGCCTCTGCTCGCTCCCATCTCCACGGCAACCACCAGGGTTTGGGGGGATCGTTGGTGGAGTCGTTAGCAGGCGGATAAAGCCCAGAGGCACCCGGAGCCGGGAGCGCCGGGGCTGCAGCGCGGCCGGGCTGCTCCCGCACCGAGCCTTGCCCGGCATTGTTCGGGGCTCTGCTGCCCACCCACCAGCCCCAGGAAACACCAGCGGCAGGCGGGGAGCTGCCTGGGGAGGGGAGGAGAGCTGGGGGGCTGCTGCGGGCGATGCCGGGCTGGATGGGGGTGACGGAGGGTGATGATGGAGTGGAGGATGGAAGATGATGCCGGGATGGATGCAGGGCGATGCCGGGATGGAGGGCGATGGAGGGTGATGCTGGGCTGGAGGATGGAAGATCATGCCGGGGTGGAGGGTGGGTGATGTTGGGCTGGAGGGCGATGGAGGGTGATGCCGGAATGGATGGAGATGCCGGGATGGATGGGGGGCGATGCCGGGCTGGATGTGGGGTGATGCCGGGCTGGATGGAAGGTGATGCCGGGCTGGATGGGGGGCGATGCCGGGATGGATGGAAGGTGATGCCGGGCTGGATGGGCGGTGATGGGGGTGCTGCCCGCGCCGCTGGTCCCCATCCTTCCCCGCGCTCCAGCGAGGTGGGAGCACCGTGGTGGGCGACGACGGCTGGGGCTGAGGCACAGGGGGCTCGGGGGAGGTGGGCATGAAAATCCAGATGCTTTTTTTGCCCCCCCCGCCAGCCCCTGGAGCAGGGAGCGGCGGTCCGTCCTCGCATCCTGGCAGCGGCTTTGTCCCCGCTGCGTCCCCCTGCTCCCGGGGGCCCCGGGTGAGGAGCATCCTGGGGACAGACCACCGCCCCCCAGGGCACCGGCGCCGCTCCATCCCACCCCCTGCCGCCCCATACCTGCTTCTGGCCGCCGACCTGCCGCGCTGGGCTCCTCCGGCGAGGGCAGCATCCCTCCCGCTGGCCCGCGGGCCGCCCCCGAGCGGGGCTGGGGGCGCGGAGCCCGCACGGCTCCGCAGCCGCACAAAGGAGCGGCTGCCGGGCGCTCAGGGCTGTGCCGGGGCGGGGGGGTGCGGGGCACCGGGGATGCGGGCACGGGGACGCGGGGCAGCGGGGATGCAGCCCGCGGGAAGCGCCCGGCTCCCCGCGGCCAGCACCTCCATGCCAGGCAGGCCCTGGGGAAGGAGGAGGAGGAGGAGGAGGGAGGAGGGTGGCGGCTGCGGGGTGGGGGGAGGAGGAGGAGGAGGCGGCGGAGGAGGAGGAGGAGGAAGGAAGGCGAGGCTGAAGGCCCCGGCGGGGTGCTGGGAGGGCTCTGGGCACGCCGGGGATGGCGCTCCCCGGGGCGCTGGGGCTCAGCGCGGGCTGGGCACGGCGGGCGAGGGAGGATGCAGCGATGGAGGGAGGCGGAGGGCGAGCGCAGGCAGCCGCCTCCTCCCCTGCAGCCGGAGCCGGGCCCTCCCGCACAGCTCCCTCTGCCTGTGTGCCCACCAACACGGCGGCCACGGCAGCCCCCGGCCCCCTGTCCCACCGCCCCGGCAGCTCCCGGCCGGGATCCCCCCGAGCATCCTGCCCGGGATGCAGGGCCGGGTGTGGGACCAGCCTGGGCTGCCCCTGCCCCGAGCCGGGCTGGACACAGGTGCCAGGACACGGGCTTGGCCCCAGGACAGTCCCTGATCATCCTGTCCTCATCCCTGCCTTGATCCTGATTGAGTTCCGAGTATTCTGTCTTGGTCCTGATTGTCCCTGAGCACCCTGGCTTTGTCCCTGGCTGGGGCCTGAGCTGGTCCTTGTTCATCCTGGCTTTGTCCCTGCCGTGGTCCTGGTCCAGTCCCGAGTACCTGGCGTGGTTCCCAGCCTGGTCCTGCCCCGGTGTGGTCCCCAGGCTGTCCCCAAGCCCCTGCTCTGGTCCCAGTCCAGTCACGCTGGGATCAGCCTGAGCTGGTTCCCAGCCTGGTCCTGCTCTGGTCCAAGGCTGCCCTGCTTAATCCCTGCCTTGGTCCTGAGTCCCTGAGCACCCACTGCTGGGCCCTGGCTCCATCCCCACATGGTCCCTGAGCTTTAAGCCTGGCTTGATCCTGATCCAGCTCCTGGTGCCTGTGCCAAAGGCATCTGGAACTGCAGTGTTCCCTCTCTGGGGTGGGCACAGGGGGGATGGCAGCGCCAGGCCCAGGGTGCTGCTGACACGGGGGCAGAGGGGTGGCTCTGGGGCGGCTCTGGGGTGGCTCTGGGGGTCTCCCATCCCTCCCACGTCCCTGGCAGCGCTGGCTGGAGGAGCAGAGGCCCAAGGCTGGAGCGGTGCCCTGCAGAGTTCCAGGCTCACATCAATTATGGATGCATTCCTGAGGGGTATTAATCAGGGCCTCCTGCATCATTCATGGCCAGCGGTGAGGGAGAGCTGGGCTCTGCTGCCCCGGGGAGCTGGCATCCCCAGAGAGGGGCCAGCCCAGCCCTCCCCAAGGAAACCTGGGCCCCTTATTGGCCATGAGAGCTGGGCTGCCCCCCAGAAAAGGTTTTCCTGTGTGCCTGGGGTCACCTGCACCCCTTGGAGTGGTTCTGGCTCAGGGCTGGGCGCCCACGCACTGGGAGGGGTCACCCGAGGGTCTCGGGGTGTGAGATTTTAGGGGCACATCTGAGGGGAAGTTTGGGATTTCCCCCTCAGCCAGGTTTCCTTCTGGCCCCTTCCCCCATCCCATCTCTGCTACCAGCCCCCCATCTCCTGCCCAGCTCCCATCCCAACTCCACAGGGTCCCCACAGCCCCTGGAAGCTCAGATTCTGCTGTGACCCCCGGGACTCTGGGTTGGCTGGGATTACTGGGACACTGGGTTCCTCTGGGATTACTGGGACCCTGGATTTTCTGGGATTACTGGGACCCTGGGTTCTTCTGGGACCCCTGGGACCCTGGATTTTCTGGGATTACTGGTGTCTAGCTCTGGAATGCTGCAGCCCACATGTTGCCAAAGGGCTGAGGGAATAGCACAGGGTTACCCCTCTCTCCTGCATAATCTGGCTGGGGGCAGATCCCCTCTCCAGGGCTGCAGGAGGAGGCAAAATCCATCAAAAAAGGAAAGCAGACTGCAGCTGTGCCCTTTTCTGCCTCTGCCAGCAAAGGAGCATCGCCCCTCAATCACCCGAGCATCCATGACAATGCCCGGGCACCGCTGCCTCCTTCCACGGGCACCTCCTCCTGATTACCGAGAGCGAGGCGTGCCCGAGCCCAGCACCTCCCCTGGAAGGACGGGATTTTGGGATTTCGTGATTGTGACTGATTTTCAGCCACCGGAGGAGGGCGGTTCTTCCAGGGAGGAACATTCCTGGCTGCAGCAGCGCCTCCTGTGCCGCTCCCAGGAGAGGGAACCAGCATCCCTGCGCCATCTGAAATCCCAAAAGGGAGGGATAGACAGCCTCCCTTTGTGCAGGGTCCCCATCCTGCCTGGATCTCCAGCCCTGGGGCTGAGCCAGGCTGGAACTGGGGAACGGGAACCTCACCCCATTTCCTGAGGGTGAATGAAGTGTGGGACACCCACCTCCCACCGGGAGCCAGGATCTGCAATGGGGGCTCTGGGCTGGGCTTTGGGGGCCCCGCGGGAGAGGGGCAGATTCCTGCAGGACCCAGATCCATCAGGACAGCCCCAGAACCACCTCCTGTGTCTGGGGGGACACCCAGCACAGGGAGCAGGGATCCCTGCCCTGCCCCAGGATGGAGCCCTCCCCCGGGATGAGCCCCACCTGGGGCTTGGGGACGCTCTGGAGCTGCATTTATGGATTTTTTCTCCCTGCTAATTATGGAAGCACCTTTTTTTCCCCCCAAAATGCAACAGCAGAGGTCAGAACCCCAACGGAAATACAGGATGGAAAGGCAGAGAGCAACCTCAGCGAGGGCTTGGATCAGCTCAAATCTTTAATTAGAAAAATAGACACGAATCTGAAATATTCCTGATAGAGGCCTTTTCTTTTTACAAACATAATAATAATAATAATAATAATAATAATAATAATAATAATAATGAAATCACCTTTCCCAAGGGTCTGTTAGCACCGGTGGCCAGAGCCTGGTGGGGTCTGGAGAAGGGACAGGAGCAGCCGCAGCCCCGGAGAATCTCCAGGCAGGAACATCCTGGGAAGTGCTGGCTGGGGAAAGCACAGCCGGGCGCTCCAGCGCACCCACCGCCGTGGTGATTTCTGTCTGTCTGTCCGTCTGTCCGGGGGCTCTGCTCTCCCCTCCTGGGAGCAGCAGCCGTGGATGGCTCAGTCCCGCGGGCCGGGCTGCCCTCGCCATCCCGCCGGGATCGCCTCGCCTCCCGCGGGCCCCGGCGCCCGGCACGGCCCCGGCTCTCCCTGAGGCGCTCGGGGGACTCGGGAAACGCCGCCTGGCAGCGCCCGGGCCGCGGCTCAGAGCGCGCCGAAGGAGAGCCCCACGGAGAAGAACCCCAGCCCCTTGAGCTTCTCCTCGCTGCGCGCCTTCTGCTTGAGGTGCACCTTGCTGTGGCGCTTCTTCTCGTCGCTGCGGGCGAAGCGGCGGCCGCAGGTGTCGCAGGAGAAGGGCTTCTCGCCCGTGTGCGTGCGGATGTGCGTGGTGAGGTGGTCGCTGCGGCTGAAGTTGCGCAGGCAGATGCGGCACTGGAAGGGCTTGTGGCCCGTGTGGATGCGCAGGTGCCGGTTGAGCTCGTCGGAGCGGGCGAAGCTGCGGATGCAGCTCTCCACCGGGCAGGCGAACGCCTTCTCGTGGGGCTTGGGGCAGAAGCACTTGGAGGAGCACTTGCTGCGCCGCGCCTTCTTCTTGGGCTCGGGCAGCGCCGGGGGCGCGGGGGGCAGCAGGGCGGGCAGCGCCGAGGCCGCGGCCTGGCCCAGGAAGTCCGTGGGGGGCACGGAGGGAGAGGGGTGAGCATGGAGCAGCTCGGCAGAGCCCAGCAGGCCCGGCAGCACCTCGGCCTGGGCCAAGGAGGCCTCGAAGTCCGGCAGCAGCGGCCCGGGGAGGCTGTGGATCTTGCCGTCGGCGAAGTCCCCGCGGGCCGGGAAGTTCTCTGGCTCGCAGCCGAAGCCCAGATGGGCTCCAAAGCAGGCGGCCTCCTCCGCCAGGCTGCCGAGCTCGGGCTGGCAGCTGACGGACAAGGCGCTCTCCATCTTGGAGCCCAGCGGGGGGAACAGCCCCGGGCCGCCGTCGGTGCCCGGGAAGCCCTCGGCAGAGTGGAAGGCGGCGGGCAGGTAGGCCTGCTGCTGCTGCTGCTGCTGCTGCTGCTGCTGGGAGATGGGCTCCCACTGGGCACAGGCCGCCTTGAACTTGTCCAGGGGCGGGGAGCCGGAGGACAGCTTGACGTCCTGCTTGCTGTCCAGGAGCTTGGGCTGGAAGAAGCACTGGGAGGTGCTGCCCGGCAGGGGCTGCGCGCCCTCGGCCGCGGGGAAGGCGCCGTAGCTCGGCTCCGGGAACGGCGCCGGGCTGGACCCGCTCATCTCGGGCTGGCACGGCGGGTACAGCTCCAGCTGGCCCTGAGCCACCTCGGGACAGGGGTACAGAGCGTCCAGGTGCCTCTGGTGGCCCTCGGAGGAGGCGAAGGGGGAGATGCCCAGGATGCCCGACATCAGGTTGAAGAGGGATTCCTGGTCCTGCGGGTGCTCCGGCACCGCCTTGATGAAGAAGCTGCCGGTGTAGCTGAGGGAGGGGGAGGGCTGGCTGCCCAGCAGGGAGTAATCCACGGCCCCGCCGCTGCCGGGGACACCCAGCAGCTCACCTGGGAAGCAGAGGAGACGGCGGTGAGAGGCTGGAGGGGCGCGGGGCCGGGGGCGGGATGCGGGGAGCAGCGGGAGCTGTTGCGTCACCGCGAGGTCTCCGTCCCCGACACGGCACAGGCAGCCCTGGCACTCACCCCCTCCCCCCCGGGACCCTCAGCACCCCCGCCCCGAGCTGGGGGAATGCTGCAGCCCCGGCCGGAGCGGGGGAACGATCCCCGTTCCTGGCTGCAGCGACCGCTCCCAGCGGGGTCCCTCGTCCCTGCCCGCTCCCGCCCGCCCTTACCTCCGAGGAAATCGGCCTCTGCCAGAAGTTGCTGCTCAGGCTGCCCCAAGCCCTGCAGCTCTCCGGTTTTCATCTCGCAGCTCTCCTCGTACTTGGAGTAAAGCGGATCCGGGCAGGAGAAATCCACAACGTTGAGCATCTTCCCTGGGGACGCGGCCGGAGCAGGGGGGCCGGGCTGGGGCGAGCCGGGGATGCCCGGGATGAGCCGGGGGATGCCCGGGGAGAGCCGCTGGGTGCTCGGGGGCCGGGCGGGCGCTGCTCCAGGCGAGCCCGGGGATGCCCGGGGCGAGCCCGGGACGAGCGGGGACCGCCCGGGATGCCCGCAGCGATCCGAGGGACGCTCGGGGATGAGCCGGGCCACGCTCGGGGGGCCCGCACCGCTGCGGGGGACGCTCGGGGCAGGTGCCGGGGACTCTGGGGGTGATGCTGTGGGGTGCTCGGGGCGGGGCGGGGGCGCTGCGGGGGCAGGGCCGGGGCGGGGGGCGCAGGCAGGGCCCGGCGGCGGCGCAGCCCGAGCGGACACCCGGAGCTCCCTCCCCGCCGCCCCCTTTATAGCGGGAGCGGGGCTGCTCCGACCTTCCGCCGCAGCCATTTCTGGAGTCCCCAGTGAGGCTGCCGTGACGTAAATGCCCATACATGGACTCAGGATGTAGGCTAGGGAGTCCCAATAAGGAAATCTCTCCCGTGACGCGATGCCCCTTCCCTCCCCCTTCCCTCCTCCCCTCCCCCTTTTCTCTCGCTCTGTTTTTCATTCCCCCCCCC
Source organism: Passer domesticus (assembly GCF_036417665.1). Lineage (NCBI taxonomy): Eukaryota > Metazoa > Chordata > Aves > Passeriformes > Passeridae > Passer > Passer domesticus. The sequence continues at coordinate 83,645,130 of NC_087477.1, forward strand.
CTTCCTTTTCTCTTTTTAACTAATAATCGCGATATTTTTAACAAATCTCTGCCGCTGCGTGCGCGCGTGTGCCCAGCATCCCCTCCCGCGGGTGTGCCCAGCATCCCCCCGGTGTGCCCAGCATCCCCCCGGGTGTGCCCAGCATCCCCCCGGTGTGCCCAGCATCCCCCCGGGTGTGCACACAGATCCCCCCGGTGTGCCCAGCATCCCCCCTAGGGTGTGCCCAGCATCCCCCCCAGGGTGTGCCCAGCATCCCCCCGGTGTGCCCAGCATCCCCCCGGTGTGCCCAGCATCCCCCCAGGGTGTGCCCAGCATCCCCTCCCGCGGGTGTGCCCAGCATCCCCCCAGGGTGTGCCCAGCATCCCCCCGGTGTGCCCAGCATCCCCCCGGGTGTGCCCAGCATCCCCCCGGGTGTGCACACGCGTGTGCAAGCGCGGCTGTGCAGGAGCGAGCCCGGCTCGCAGCCTCGGCTGCCGTCGCTCCTCTCCCGGGTTTGCCTCTCCCCGGGCGCCCCTTCCCCCGCGCTGTTTTTTCCCCCGAATGCCTCGTGTGGCTCCTGCTCCTTCCAGGGGCTCCAGAGGCGCCGTGTTTGCTGTCGCTGCCCCGTCCCTGCCCTGCTCCGCTCTCCCGGCCGGCTTTTGGGATTTTGGGTGTTTCTGCCGGGGTGCCGCGCTGCTGCTGCGGAGCGGGGCGTGGGTCCGCTCCTGCGGCCGGAGGAGAAGGCGCAGAGCCCGGAGCGGGGCTGGGGAGGGCATCCATCCTGCGAACCCCCCGTCTCCCGGGAAAGCTTTCGGAGCCCCTCCTGGCAGCGCCTCCAGCCCAGCATCCTCCGCCCGTGCCGGGATGAAGGCTCCTGCCCTGCCCTCGGGGATCCCCAGCGCGCTTGGAGCCGGTCCGGGACGGGCAGGGCTGCTCTGGGGAGGGCGCTGCCACCGGCCCGGGGCGGGCAGGGGAAGGTTTGCTCTGCCATTTCGGCCGCTGGGCCCAAACCCGCTGTGAGGGATGCTCAGACAAATATTGGGGTGTCACCCCCTGCTCACACAGCAGCTCAGGTGAGCTGGGTGGGCAGGAGGGGGCTGTGCATGCACCGGGCTGGGGGAGAGCAGGGGGCCCTCCCTGGCCTCCCCAAATTCCCATTTCACTGCCTCCAAGTGCTTACAGCCCTGCAGGCAGGCCAGAGGTGCAGGGGCTGTGCCCAGATGTGCTGGGGCTGTGCCCAGAGGTGCAGGGGCTGTGCCCAGGTGTGCAGGGGCTGTGCCCAGGTGTGCAGGGGCCGTGCCCAGATGTGCAGGGGCTGTGCCCAGATGTGCAGGGGCTGTGCCCAGATGTGCTGGGGCTGTGCCCAGAGGTGCAGGGGCCGTGCCCAGATGTGCAGGGGCTGTGCCCAGGTGTGCAGGGGCCGTGCCCAGATGTGCTGGGGCCGTGCCCAGATGTGCAGGGGCTGTGCCCAGGTGTGCAGGGGCCGTGCCCAGATGTGCAGGGGCCGTGCCCAGATGTGCTGGGGCCGTGCCCAGATGTGCTGGGGCCGTGCCCAGATGTGCAGTTCCAGATGTGCTGGGGCTGTGCCCAGGGGTGCAGGGGCTGTGCCCAGGGGTGCTGAGCCCTGCCCCGTGCCCAGGCCGTGCCAGCTGTGCCCAGCTGGCAGCAGCAGGGATCCCCAGCCATTCCTGGCCCCAGGGAGTCACGGCCCCACCTCGGGCAGATCCCAGGATTGGTGTCTGTCAGCTCTCCCCTGGCTGGGGCAGCTGCTGCCTCGGCAAACCCAGAGCCCAGCCCAGGGGCAAGGAGGCAGCAACTCCCCTGGGCACGCAGGGAACGCCCCTGAGGGTTGGGCTGCAGAGAAAAGAGGGCATGGAGAGGTGCAGGCAGTGACCAGAGTGGGGAAATGCCCAGTGGCAACCCATTATTCCCTCACAGGGGATGAGGAGCCCAGGGCAATGAGTTTCAGTAAATCAAAGGCTGCAGTGCTCAGTGACGCTGGAACTTGGAGCTTCAAGACATCCTGAGGACCAGAACGGTGACCAGGCTGTAAATATTCCCCTGTGGCCCTGGGGACAAGCCCAGCCTGCAGTGGGGATGTGCAGGACCCAGCCAGGGAGGGACCTGGGGCTCCTGGCCCTCTCCTGCGCCTCTCCCCGGCTGCACCCCGGGGCAGCCTCGCTCACTCTGGGTTTTGGCTCTCAGGGGGTCAGCCTAGAGCATGTGTAGGATGTCCAGGCTGGCCCTTTGCTGTGCCCACCCTGGGACAGCTCTGCTGCCAGCACAGGCAGCTCCCCTTCCCCCCCAGGCACGGAAAACTCCATCCCTGCTGTGGGACAGCACCAGGGGCAGCTCTCAGCATCCTCCCCTCGCCCCCAGGGCTGCTCTGAGGCAGTGGCAGTGGCTCAGCTCCCGGGAGGAGCTCAGCTGTCACTGTGGGTCCCGGGGGGGCTGCAGGGGCTCCCCCGGGTGAGCGCTCCAGCCCCCAAACCCCACGGAAGCAGAGATGGCTGCTGAAAAGCCCCGTGTGTTCGGTTTTCCTGCACAAACCCGCGGCAGTTTGCGGTGGCCCTCGGCACGGAGCAGAGAGCTGGCAGGTGACACCAGGCATGAGGTAATGCCAACGTGACCCGAGCCCGGGCCAGGCGCTGGCACCGCCGAGCCCGGGCCAGAAGGGGCTCCCGGCAGCCGAGGGGGCGGGATTGCCTTCCTGGGGCACTGCCGTGGGCACCAGGAGCAGGAGGAGCCCCGTGTCCAGGTGCCGGGGGAGCGGGCTGGGTCCTGCCCCGCTCCGGGGGGCTCTGGCTTTCCCGGCCCCAGGAATGCTGCAGGAGCCTTCCCACGGGGTGGCTGGGTCTGGGCAGGGCTGGGGCAACTCCCCAGTGCCCCTGGGCAGCCCCCAGCCCAGGGCCGGCCGGGCAGAGGGGTCTGAGCTCCCACTGTGAGCTGGGAGCATCCTTGGGGCAGCAAACGCCCCCAGAGCAGGGCTGGCTGTGCCCCAGATGGAGCTGGGGGCTCGGGGCTTTCGGGGGGGTTTGGGCAGCTCCAGCCCCCCCGAGGGCTCCCCCAGACTGGCTACTGCACTGCCCTGGGCTCCTGGCCACCTCCAGCTCCTGCCTGGCCAGCTCCTGCCACCCCTGCCACCTGCAGCTCCTGCCTGGCCAGCTCCTGCCACCCCTGCCACCTCCAGATCCTGCCTGGCCAGCTCCTCGCCCTCCTGCTGGCCCTGCTGGGTGCCCTGTGCCCTGCCACGCTGCCGCCAGCCCGCTGCAATGGCACAGCAGCCTGCTGCCCCTCCTGCCCTGTCAGGTCCCATCCGGGCTGCCAGCCGGGCTCCCAGCACAGAAACCCAGCCCCAGTTCTGGCTCTGGCTCCTTCCTGCCTGGTTCCCATCTCTGGGGCCTGGCTGGGCCCTGCCCCGCAGCCCGGCAGGTCTGGCAGGGCTGGGTGCTCCCAGGACTCATTACTGGAGTTAACTGAGAACCATCCTCTTCCTCCTGGCACAGCCAGAGAGGCTGGGGGAGCTCTGGGATGGCTCTGGGATGGCTCTGGGATGGCTCTGGAATGGCCCTGGGAACGGCTCTGGAATGGCTGTGGGATGGCTCTGGGATGGCTGTGGGATGGCTCTGGAATGGCTCTGGGAATGGCTGTGGGATGGCTCTGGGATGGCTCTGGAATGGCTCTGGAATGGCTCTGGGATGGCTCTGGGATGGCTCTGGGATGGCCCTGGGATGGCTCTGGGATGGCTCTGGGATGGCTCTGGAATGGCTCTGGAATGGCTCTGGGATGGCTCTGGGATGGCCCTGGGATGGCTCTGGGATGGCTCTGGGATGGCTCTGGGATGGCTGTGGGATGGCTCTGGGATGGCTGTGGGATGGCTCTGGAATGGCTCTGGGATGGCTGTGGGATGGCTGTGGGATGGCTCTGGGATGGCTCTGGGATGGCTGTGGGATGGCCCTGGGATGGCTGTGGGATGGCTGTGGGATGGCTGTGGGATGGCTCTGGGATGGCTGTGGGATGGCTCTGGGAATGGCTGTGGGATGGCTCTGGGATGGCCCTGGGATGGCTCTGGGAATGGCTCTGGGATGGCTCTGGGATGGCTCTGGGATGGCTCTGGGATGGCTGTGGGATGGCTGTGGGATGGCTCTGGGATGGCTCTGGGATGGCTCTGGGATGGCTGTGGGATGGCTCTGGGATGGCTCTGGGATGGCTCTGGGATGGCTCTGGAATGGCTCTGGGATGGCTGTGGGATGGCTCTGGGAATGGCTGTGGGATGGCTCTGGGATGGCTCTGGAATGGCTCTGGAATGGCTCTGGGATGGCTCTGGGATGGCCCTGGGATGGCTCTGGGATGGCTCTGGGATGGCTCTGGGATGGCCCTGGGATGGCTCTGGGATGGCTCTGGGATGGCTCTGGAATGGCTCTGGGATGGCTCTGGGATGGCTGTGGGATGGCTCTGGGATGGCTCTGGGATGGCTCTGGAATGGCTCTGGAATGGCTCTGGGATGGCTCTGGGATGGCCCTGGGATGGCTCTGGGATGGCTCTGGGATGGCTCTGGGATGGCTCTGGAATGGCTCTGGGATGGCTGTGGGATGGCTGTGGGATGGCTCTGGGATGGCTCTGGAATGGCTCTGGGATGGCTCTGGGATGGCTCTGGGATGGCTGTGGGATGGCTCTGGGATGGCTCTGGGATGGCTCTGGGATGGCTCTGGGATGGCTGTGGGATGGCTCTGGGATGGCTCTGGAATGGCTCTGGGATGGCTGTGGGATGGCTCTGGGATGGCTCTGGGATGGCTCTGGGATGGCTCTGGGATGGCTCTGGGATGGCTCTGGGATGGCTGTGGGATGGCTCTGGGATGGCTCTGGAATGGCTCTGGGATGGCTGTGGGATGGCTCTGGGATGGCTCTGGAATGGCTCTGGGATGGCTGTGGGATGGCTCTGGGATGGCCCTGGGATGGCTGTGGGATGGCTCTGGAATGGCTGTGGGATGGCTCTGGGATGGCCCTGGGATGGCTCTGGGATGGCTGTGGGATGGCTCTGGGATGGCCCTGGGATGGCTCTGGGATGGCTCTGGAATGGCTCTGGGATGGCTGTGGGATGGCTCTGGGATGGCTGTGGGATGGCTCTGGGATGGCTCTGGGATGGCTCTGGGATGGCTCTGGGATGGCCCTGGGATGGCCCTGGGATGGCTCTGGGAATGGCTCTGGGATGGCTCTGGGATGGCTCTGGGAATGGCTGTGGAATGGCTGTGGGATGGCTCTGGGATGGCTCTGGGATGGCCCTGGGATGGCTCTGGGATGGCTGTGGGATGGCTCTGGGATGGCTCTGGGATGGCTGTGGGATGGCTCTGGGAATGGCTCTGGGATGGCTGTGGGATGGCTGTGGGATGGCTGTGGGATGGCTCTGGGATGGCTCTGGGATGGCTCTGGGATGGCTCTGGGATGGCTCTGGGATGGCTCTGGGAATGGCTGTGGGATGGCTCTGGGATGGCTGTGGGATGGCCCTGGGATGGCTGTGGGATGGCTCTGGAATGGCTCTGGGATGGCTGTGGGATGGCTGTGGGATGGCTGTGGGATGGCCCTGGGATGGCTGTGGGATGGCTGTGGGATGGCTCTGGGATGGCCCTGGGATGGCTCTGGGATGGCTGTGGGATGGCTGTGGGATGGCTCTGGGATGGCCCTGGGATGGCTCTGGGATGGCTGTGGGATGGCTGTGGGATGGCTCTGGGATGGCCCTGGGATGGCTCTGGGATGGCTGTGGGATGGCTCTGGGATGGCTCTGGGATGGCTCTGGGATGGCTCTGGGATGGCTCTGGGATGGCCCTGGGATGGCTGTGGGATGGCTCTGGGATGGCTGTGGGATGGCCCTGGGATGGCTGTGGGATGGCTCTGGAATGGCTCTGGGATGGCTGTGGAATGGCCCTGGGATGGCTCAGGAATGGCTCTGGGATGGCTGTGGAATGGCCCTGGGATGGCTCTGGGAACAGCTCTTCCCCTGCATCACGAGCCCAGGCAGGGCAGGGGCAGAGATGGGCAGCGCTGACGTGAGCCTGGAATTCATTTTTCCAGAGGGATGGGCTGGGGGCTGGCTCATGGCACTGGGCCTGGCAGCCAATCCCGGGCGGGGTGCCCGGGCCCGCGGGCACCTGGGGGAAGGTGCAGAGCCCGGGTGTCCTCCCCAGGCTCTGAACGCTCGGGCCCCTCTGCCGCACCCCGTGCCCCACATCCAGAGCTCCTGGGGGATTTTCCTCTCGGTTTCCTGCGCTGGAGGTGATGCAAGCCCTGGGTGTGAGGACACGCCTGTTTGTGTGCCTTCGGAGCGTTCCCAGCCTGCAGGCTTCCAGGAGCAGGGCTGTGCTGGCTCCAGGCTGCCCTGTGCCCCCCTCCTGGCACCAGAGCCCCCGTGCTGCTGGGCAGGGCTGGGAATTCCCTGCTGGACACCCAGCCCTGCCAAGGCTTCTCCAGGGCACGACAAGCCCTGTGGGCTCTGAGCCGCTGGTCCTCAATATTCCAGAAGGTGCTTATGGAATTCCAAAGTGCTTTTTGGCTCTGGAAGATGAGGGAAAGACAGCAACCCCCAGCACCTCCCTGCCACCTCCCCAGCACTTCCACCCCTCACGGAGCAGCGTCCCTTGGAATCCCTGCCCCTGCCAGGTGTGCTCTGCAGAGGGGCTGGAGCGGCCTATGGAATTTTAAAGGAATTTTATTTCATTTTAAAGGAATTTTATTTCATTTTAAAGGTATTTTATTTCATTTTAAAGGAATTTATTTCATTTTAAGGTATTTTAAAGGGAAGTGCTGCTGATTCCCCCCGTGGCACAAGGGGCAGGGGAGGGCACCCAAAGGGGCCCTGCAGCACCCAGGGCTCAGCAGCTGCTCTTTGGGTGCTGCACCCAGCCTGGGAATTCCCTTCCCACCTTCCCAATCGATCTCCTTTGTGCCAGCCCCGCCAAGGCCGCAGCAGAGGCATCCCCAGAGCCCGGCGCTCCCTCTGCCAGTCCCGGGATGCAGAGGGAAGGAGCATTCCCAGCCTGGGCGCTGGCCATGGGCTCCCCAGGGGCTGGGGTGGCAGCAGTGATTCCTGCTGGATGGGCTCAGGGAGCCCAGGGACGCTGGGTCAGAGAATCCCAGGGTGGTTTGGGCTGGAAGGGACCTTAAACCCATCCAAGGGCAGGGACAGCTCCCACTGTGCCAGGCTGCTCCAGCCCCATCCCAGCCTGGCCTTGGGCACTGCCGGGGGTCCAGGGGCAGCCACAGCTGCTCTGGGAATCCCAGCCCAGCCCCTGCCCACCCTCCCAGCCAGCAATTCCCAATTCCCAAGATCCCATCCACCCCTCTGGAGCATGGATCTCACCTCCCTGCCCTCCCTCTCCTGCTCCATCCTTCTCCCGTGCCGGGAAAACTTCCAGAAGAGCAGAGCTCGGCATTGCCATGGAAACCCCGGCCCAGCTCTGCCCGTGCTGCTCCCGGTGCTGCAGGGGATGCTCCAGAGGCACAGCAGCGCCTGGAGAGCTGGCCCGGGGCTGGGCAGGGCCAGGGGTGCTGCAAGGGCAGGGGGAGCCTGCTCCAGGGGGCATTTTCCAGGGGGAATTTTCCATGGGGATCCTTCTCCAGGGGAGATTTTCCAGGGCTGATCCTTCTCCAGGGGTGTTTTCCAGGGGGGATCCTGCTCTAGGGAGGGTTTTCCATGGGATCCTTCTCCATGGGGATCCTTCTCCAGGGCTGATCCTTCTCCAGGGGGGGTTTTCCAGGGAGGATCCCTCTCCAGAGAGGGTTTTCCTCGGGCTGTGGGGCAGCCTCAGCAGATCCAGCAGCACCTGAGGCTCTGTGGAACTCATTTTTAGGGTCTAGGAACGCCTAAAGAGGGCTCTTTGTTTTGGATGCCTGGCCACCAGGCTGGAGTTTCAGAGCCCGGGCCAGGTCAGGGGGGTGGTTTTCCCCCCCTGGTTCAGGCTGCTGCTCATCTCCACACCCTCCGGGAGCTCTGCTGGCCAGCACAGCTCTCCCTGCCCCCCAGGTCACCGATCCCTCCTCCTGCATCCTTGCTTTTCACCCCAAGCCGCTGATTTTGGGGCAAATCCCCTGAGAAGTGGCAGCTGCCTGCAGTTCTGGAGCGGCACTGAGAACAGGAATGGTCACTGCCTATTTATTTTAATGAACTCCAGTAAAGCTTACCTCTGACTAAAATCTCAGCTCCTCTAAAGTTTCCAAATGCCTTACAGTCTGTGTTCCATTGGCAGAGCAGCGCTGCCAAGGCAGGCAGCAGTCAGAGCTCACCCTGCTGCCCCCAGCCCCAGCCCAGGGAGGTCACAGTGGGTTCTGGCAGCACACGGGGAGCAGAGGGGGTCCTGCTGCCCCCAGCCCCAGCCCAGGGAGGTCACAGTGGGTTCTGGCAGCACACGGGGAGCAGAGGGGGTCCTGCTGCCCCCAGCCCCAGCCCCAGGGGTTTGTGTGGTGGTGCACTCAGCAGGCAGGGCAGCAGGATGAACCCGGCCCAGGGTGAGCACAGACCCAGGCCAGGGCTCCAGGAGCCAGGATTTGGCTCCAGCAAAGTCAGAGACTGGAACGGACCATTTTCTCAACTTATTTCTGAAACTGCTTTTAGCCCAAGAGCTTGTGTGCCTTGGTGGAGTGGCTGGGAAGCTGCAGACATTTCCATGTCTTTCAGATTGAATGAAATGATTCATTGAGCCCCAAATAGGTCTTTCTTCATTTATCTCACGCTGGTTTTAATCACCTCTAAACAAATTGTGCGTATTTTTAAATAAACCATGTTTTAAGCCAAATCACTGGACTGCTTTATTTAGAAAAAGCCCAGAGCAAAACACTGAACTTTAATTTTTTCGTTTTCAGCTGAAGCTCCCCAGCGAGCCCTGGGCATCGTTAGGCTCCTGATTAGCTGCAGGCACCCCAAAGGCCAGGGTGGATGCAAACCACCAGGGCTGTGTGCCCTCCCTGGCTTGTCCTGCTCGGCCCCTGGGCAGGGACCCGGCGGGGCAGGGCTTTGGGACAGGGATTTTGGGACAGGGCTTTGGGACAGGGGTTTTGGGACAGGGGTTTTGGGACAGGGACCTGGCAGGGCAGGGCTTTTGGGGACAAGGCTTTTGGGATAGGGATTTTGGGACAGGCAGGGGCTCAGGGGCCCTCAGGGCTACCAGGAGAGAAGGTGGGGAGTGCTGGGGTGGCCCAGGTGTGCTGGGGACACTGAGGTGTGCTGGGATGGCAGAGGTGTTTTGGGGACAATGAGGTGTGACAGGATGGCAGAGTTTGTTGGGAACAATGAGGTGTGTCAGGATGGCAGAGTTTTTTGGGGACAATGAGTTGTGCGGGGACACTGAGGTGTGCGGGGACAATGAGGTGTGCGGGGACAATGAGGTGTGCAGGACACGCCCGGACGAGGCGCAAACCCAGCCCTGCCCTCAGATCAATCAATCAACCCTTAATGAGCCATGGCAGTCAGCCCCGGCAGGGACAGGGCAGGGGGCTGAGCTGGCCGGGCAGGGAGGAGCCCTTTCCTCGCCCCGGGACAGGAAAAAGCTCCCAGGTGGCTTTGTGCCCCCCCTGCCCGGGCAGCCAGCCCGTTCCCACTCCCGGTGCCCAGGGGCATTACTGGGAACTGAGGCTGGACTGGGACGGGCTGGGAGCGCTGCCGGGACGGGAGCGGGCGAGCCCGGTCCTGCAGGCTGGCACAGCATCCGTGGGAGCATCCCGGGAAAGGGCCTGGGGCTGTGACAGCGCCGGGCAAGAGGCCACGGGGCACCTGGGCTGTGCCAGCAGGGCCAGGGCAGTGCCCTTGTCCCCTGTGCTGGCACTGCCGGGCACCTCCAGTGCTGGGGAAGGGCTGGAGAATCCCTGAGGGAGCTGGGAAGGGGCTGCAGAATCCCTGAGGGAGCTGGGAAGGGGCTGGAGAATCCCTGAGGGAGCTGGGAAGGGGCTGCAGAATTCCTGAGAGAGCTGGGAAGGGGCTGCAGAATTCCTGAGGGAGCTGGGAAGGGGCTGCAGAACAGATTCAATTTGTGTTCATTCCCACCCCACACTACAGCTCAGAGTTTTCCTAATTACACACCAAAGCAGCTCATTTGAGGAGTTCCATGAGTGTCCCTGCACTCCCAACCTTTGGCATCAACATCAGGGAGTTTTGCTAAGGTAATTAATGCTGGAAAGCAGGGCTGCTCTCGTTTCATGCTGGCTCCTGGAGCTGGGTCAGGCTCCCAGCACTGCAGCCACAGCAGTCAGCCAGGGCTGGCTGCACGGGCCTGCCTGCCTGGCAGCCGGCACGTTTGGAGGAGGGATGGATGGCACCGAGCTGCCCTGGGAGCCTGGGGGGTTTATTGCACGGAGAGCAGAGTTTATAAATCTCCCTGCTGCTCTGATTAACGATTCTGGAGAGCGCTCTCCACCTTCTTGGAAGCTTTCCTGAAAAGGAGCAATGAGCTGGTCAAGGAAGCAAATAACTCTCCCAAATGAAAAGCTGCTGGATCAATGCATTTCAGAGCAGGGCTGGCCAGGTGTGTGTTCCCTGCTGCTGATCGCAGCGAGAGGGAGCTGAGGGGGGCATGGTTACAGCAAAGCACCCGGGGCTGCAGGGGGCTGCAATTAACTGCAGGGAATTGATTAACTGCATGGGATTGATTAACTGCATGGGATTAACTGCATGGATTGATAACTGCATGGGATTGACAACTGCATGGGATTGATTAACTGCATGGGATTAACTGCATGGGATTGACAACTGCATGGGATTGATAACTGCATGGAATTAACTGCACGGAATTAACTGCATGGAATTAAAACTGCAACCTCTGCAGCATCCCAGTCCACTTCACTGGGTGCAAAAACACAGAATCCCAGAATTGTTTGATTGGAAAAGCCCTTCCAGGACCATCGAGTCCAGTTCTTCTCTCATCACCGCCAAGGCCACCACTGCCCCTGTCCCCAAGTGCCACAACCACAGGGCTCTGAAATCCCCCAGGGATGGGCACTCCACCCCTGCCCTTTCCATGAGGAATTCCTCCCACTGCCCACCCTGGGGCTCCCCTGAGGCCGTTCCCTCTGCTCCTGTCCCTGTTCCCTGGAGCAGAGCCCGACCCCCCCGGCTGTCCCCTCCTGGCAGGAGCTGTGCAGAGCCACAAGGGCCCCTGAGCCTCCTTTGCTCCAGGCTGAGCCCCTTCCCAGCTCCCTCAGGGATTCTGCAGCCCCTTCCCAGCTCCCTCAGGGATTCTGCAGCCCCTTCCCAGCTCCCTCAGGAATTCTGCAGCCCCTTCCCAGCTCCCTCAGGGATTCTGCAGCCCCTTCCCAGCTCCCTCAGGGATTCTGCAGCCCCTTCCCAGCTCCCTCAGGAATTCTGCAGCCCCTTCCCAGCTCCTCCAGCCCCTCCTGGGCCATGGCCCAGGACAGGTTTTCCCCAGGTGCCCTCCAGGACTCTCCTCTCTGGAGCTCCAAGCCCTGATGAATTCTCCAGGAGATGAAGGGAACGCTCCTGTCCCCCTGCTGTGTGCCCAGAGCTCTGCTGGGTGGCCCCAGGGGACTCGGGGGTCACAGGGATTTGGGGGCACTCCTGGGTCACCCCAGAGGGACAGAGCAGGGCCTGGCCCTGCCAAGCACAGATAAACAGAATTAGCACGAAGCACCGGGTGTCTCTGCAGGAACCCTGGCAGGGGAGCCCGGTGCTGGTGGCAGTGCTGGGGCCTGCTGGGGCTGTGGGGTTCTGGGGGTTCCTCCTGGGAGCCCCTCGTGCCCTGAGCAGAGCAGGGTGGGCTCGCTGGGGGTGCTGCTGGCTGCGGGCAGGGGGCAGACACGGGGCTGGCATGAGGTGACAGCCAGGAATGACAGATGCAGGCTCAGCTCACGCTGATTCCTCCTTCCCTGCTCCAGTTCACAACTAAAAATAAACAGGAGAAGGAGCTGAGTCTGCTTCAAGGAATTCTGGGGCAGTAGATAAATAAAAATGAAAAGTGGTGCTCCTGAGAGGAGACACTGCCAAAGCTTGATCACCTTTTTAGTGCTGGCCCTTTAAACCTCCTCCCAGGGAAAAATCACCAAATTTGGGTGAAAAAACAACAATTTCCCTCCCTTACAGACAGGGAAAATACCCAGAAATGAGGATTCAGTCAGAGCTGTGGACCCAAAGCATTCAGGTAACACAAAGGTGACTCCCCAGACCTCTGGGTCTGCATACAAACAAAAGGATTTTATTTCCCATTTTTGAAATGATTTCTGCTTTCAGGTCGGGGAGCAGTGCTAGCCCTCAGCCTTGGCTGTTGTGATTCCCAGAATCTGGGTTAGGCAGTCCCTCTGTGCCACACAGAGGCTTTATTTGAGCTGGGAAATCCTCTGGAAGCCCTGAGCCGTGTCTCTCCCACGCTCTGGCTGCATCCCAGCTCCTGATCCAGGGAATCCTGGCCAGGCCCTGCCCTTCCCTCTGCTCCTCTGCATCCCCAATGCCAGGACGGGCTGGGAGCTGGGGGGGAGCAGGGTCCTGGGCACATCCAGCCAGCTCTCACGGAGCTCTGGGAATGGCCCCTGGGATGCAGCTCTCCCTGCAGGGATTTCACCCCAGTGCCACGGCTGGCTGCCCGGCCCTGGGACCTGCAGGGCAGAGCCCACCCCGGGCTCTGTGAGGAAATCAGGAGTGTCTCATGCCTGGATCTGCCTTGGCCTCTGGGGGAAAGGACCTGGCTGAACATCCTCACTCCAGGAAATGAAAGGACCTGGTTGGACATCCTCACTCCTGATGGGAAAGGACCTGGGTGAACATCCTCACTCCACAAAGGGAAGGACCTGGTGGAACATCCTCACTCCAGGAGGAGAAAGGACCCAGCTGAACATCCTCACTCCTGAAAGGACCCAGCTGAACATCCCCACTCCTGAAAGGACCTGGCTGAACATCCTCACTCCACGCCCTGCCAGCTCTGGAGAGGGAATCAGCTGAGTGCTCAGAGCCCTGGGTTACCCAGCCCTGCTGGCTGAGGCTCCAGACTCCTCCCAGGAGACAGCTTTGGGAGGGAATCCTGGAATGGTTTGGGTTGGAGGGACCCCAAATCCCCCCCAGTGCCACCCTGCCACGGCAGGGACACCTCCCAGTGTCCCAGGTGCTCCAGCCCCAGTGTCCAGCCTGGCCTGGGCACTGCCAGGGATCCAGGGGCAGCCCCAGCTGCTCTGGGCTGAACCCAGGAAGGTTTTCTGATGCCCTGGTGCAGAGGAACGGTGAGATTTGATTCAGTAATGTGGAGAAGTGTTTTCTGTGGGGTGAAAATGCCCCACCCAGCGGGGATGGGGGCTTGGCTGGAACTGGACTGGATAATGCCCAACACCCCTGCCCACCGGGATGGTCCTGCCCTGCCTCTGCCTTCACTCACACAGACATTGGTGCTGTGCACAGCTGTGTTTCCTCGGTGACTGACTGGTGCAAATGCTCCTTTCCTCTTTTCCCAGTGGAAGAAGTGAAGTGGATTTCTCAGGAAATACCCATTTCCTGAATTTCCTGCTTTGTCTAAGGTGTAATCCCAGTGTCCTCAGGGTCTGAATATGCTCATGACTATTTACTCTTAGCTCTGAAACAACCCCTTCTGGTACAGAACATTTAAATATTTTCTATTTTAACCTCCACATGGCATTTTCTTCTTTTTCTTCCCCTTTTTTCAGACTTCACCTTCAAACACTGGTAGTAAAAGCTGTAAAGCCCGGGAAGCACTGGAAGCTCGAGGATTTCCAAGGAAGACACATGCCTGTTTTGCAGGAGATGAAATGAGGTCACATTTTGCTGGCACGGCTGTGACCTTCCCGTGGTGCAAGGCTGTGAGGCAGTGACATCAGAGGGGGTGACTGGGCACTTTCTCCTGGTGACTGCAGCTCTCCCTGCACTCGGGAATGAGGTGGTGGGTGATGTTTGCTGGTTCTCTGTGTGCTCCATGAAGTGCTGGGCTGCTTTCCAGGTGTCAGGCTCCTGCCTGAGCCGAGCCTGGAACGTTTGGTGACTGCCAGGTTTCGCTTCCCCTTTGTCATGGTTAAGTTCATGGAAAACAGGGAGCACATTCCCATTTCCACGGAATGCCAGGGCCAAGGCAGGCCCCGGAGCCATCTGACATGAGGAGCTGACTCATGGAGCTGGCTGCTGCTGAGTTACCCTTCCCTGGAAGGGCCAGGCTGAGGCTGTGACTCCCCAGAGGTGTTCAGAGCCTTTGTGCTCCGTGCAGAACCCCTGTGTGTGCTGTGCATTGTCACAGATCCTCACACTCCAAAACTGGGGAGCCACGGGATGGCTTGGGCTGGGAGGGACCTCAGAGCTCCTGGAAGGTGCCTGTGCTCAGCTGGGCTGGGCTCTGTCTGCAGGCACTGACACAACCAGAGCACACAGCCTGCAGCTGTGCCAGGGGAAATTCAGGCTGGATTTTAGGGAAAAGTTTTTCCAGAAAGGGTGATAAAGTTCTGGAATGGCTGCCTGGGGAGGTGGTGCAGTCCCCATCCCTGGGGGTGTTTAACAAAGCCTGGATGTGGCACTGGGGGCCAGGGTTTAGCTCAGGTGTTGGGCTGGGCTGGACTCGATGATCTTGAAGGTCTCTTCCAACCCAGTGATTCTGTGATTCTGTGAGTTCTGTGGTTCTGTGATTTCTGTGATTCTGTGATTCTGTGAGTTCTGTGGTTCTGTGATTTCTGTGATTCTGTGACTCTATGAGTTCTATGAGTTGAGTTCTGTGAGTTTTGTGATCCTGTGATTGTGTGATTCTATGAGTTGAGTTCTGTGAGTTCCCTGGGAGGGTGGGCAGGGGCTGGGCTGGAATTCCCAGATCCCTGTGGCTGCCCCTGGAGCCCTGGCAGTGCCCAGGTCAGGTTGGACACTGGGCCTGGAGCACCTGGGACAGTGGGAGGTGTTCCTGCCGTGGCAGGGATGGCACTGGGTGGGCTTTGGGGTCCCTTCCCAGCCAGCCATCCTGGGGCTCTCCGAAGGGCACATCCCCTGTGCTCTGCAGCTGCCCTGGTCCCTGCCTGCCCTGCCTGCCCCTTGGCCATTGTGACCCTTTGGCTCAGCTCCACTGCAGCAGGGAAAGCACCCAAAAGGCAGGGACTGCTCCTTCCCAATCCAGGGATTCCAGCCCCTTCCTGACCTGGGCTTTGTTCTGCTACAGAAAACCCCAAATTCGGGTCACAGGGATTTTCAAAGGAGCTTCTAAAATCCGAGCAGGGTGGATGACAAGCAGCTCAGGCAAGGCAAGGCACAGAAACCCTGCTGAGGATTGCTGAGGAGTCCCACACGCCCACAGCACTCGGGCCACCAGAACTGATTTCCACAGGCACATCCTGGGGATCCCATGGCCAAAAATGGCAGCTGGAAAATCCACCTGAGGGGACACAGCTCCTGCAATTCCTGCTGTAGCTGAGTCCAGGAGTGACGTGGTGCAGGATCTGTGCTGAGCCAGGAGCAGTGACTCAGAGCTGCCACAGAGCTCAGGCTGGGGCTGGCACTTCGTGGGCACGTCAGGGAATGGGAACCCAGCAGGGAAAGGGCAACAGAGGGAAAAGGGGCTGGGAAGGAAATGGGGGTGGGAAGGGCAACTTCTGACATAAAGAACTGTCTGGGAGATGGGAGAGTGTCAGCCCAGGCAGGTGGGGATGGACAGGGGGTGAGCAGGGGGCAACGCCGGGGAGACCAGGGAGGTCTGAGGTCCTGCAGAGCTGCAGCTCTGAACTCGGTCCCCTGATACCTCCCAGGGTTCTCATGAGGAGACTCTACAAAATCCTTCCCATGCTTGGGACAGTCACAACATTTGGGTTATAAAATTATAGAAAATCCTCAGCTGGGAGGGACCCACAGGGATCACCCAGTGCAGCTCCTGTCCCTGCCCAGACCCCAACAATCCCACCCTGACATCCCTGGAGCAGAGTCCCAATGCTCCTGGAGCTCTGGCAGCCTCGGGGCCGTGCCCATTCCCTGGGCAGCCTGGGCAGTGCCAGCACCCTCTGGGGAAGAGCGTTTCCTGCTCTCAGCCTGACCTGCCCTGGCCCAGCCCCAGCGTTCCCTGTCCCTGTCCCTGTCCCAGAGGTCAGAGCTGTCCCTGCTGGGCTCTGCCCTCAGTCCCCTCTGCTCCAGCTGAACGTCCCACGTGCCCGCAGCCATCCCTCGCGTGGTTCCCCCTGGACTCTTCCTTGTCTTCGTGGCCCCCTGGCTGAAGCTGCCCAAGGCTCCCAGGAGTTCCTTTATTCCTGTAAAATGTGGAGTGGGAGCAGCAGCAGCATGGATGTGCAGTCACCTGAGCCTGGTGGCCAAGGGAGCTGAGCTCAGGGACCCTGGGACAGCCCAGGGGATGGGGATGGATGGATGATGGATGGATGGATGGATGGATGGATGATGGATGGATGATGGATGGATGGATGATGGATGGATGGATGATGGATGGATGGATGGATGGATGGATGGATGATGGATGGATGGATGGATGGATGGATGATGGATGGATGGATGATGGATGGATGGATGATGGATGATGGATGGATGGATGGATGGATGGATGGATGGATGGATGGATGGATGATGGATGGATGATGGATGATGGATGGATGGATGGATGGATGGATGGATGATGGATGGATGATGGATGGATGGATGGATGGATGGATGGATGGATGGATGATGGATGGATGGATGATGGATGGATGGATGGATGGATGGTTGGATGATGGATGGATGATGGATGATGGATGGATGGATGAGGGATGGATGGATGGATGATGGATGGATGGATGGATGGATGGATGGATGGATGATGGATGGATGGAAGGATGGATGGATGGATGATGGATGGATGGATGGATGGATGATGGATGGATGGATGATGGATGGATGATGGGTGATGGATGGATGGATGGATGATGGATGGATGATGGATGGATGGATGGATGGATGATGGATGGATGGATGGATGGATGATGGATGGATGGATGATGGATGGATGATGGGTGATGGATGGATGGATGGATGATGGATGGATGATGGATGGATGGATGATGGATGGATGGATGGATGGATGGATGGATGGATGATGGATGGATGGATGGATGATGGATAGATGGATGGATGATGGATGGATGATGGATGGATGGATGGAGGGATGGATGGATGGATGGATGATGGATGGATGGATGATGGATGGATGATGGATGGATGATGGATGATGGATGGATGGATGATGGATGGATGGATGGATGATGGATGGATGGATGATGGATGGATGATGGGTGATGGATGATGGATGGATGGATGGATGGATGATGGATGGATGGATGATGGATGGATGGATGGATGGATGGATGGATGGATGGATGATGGATGGATGGATGATGGATGGATGATGGATGGATGGATGGATGGATGGATGATGGATGGATGGATGGATGATGGATGGATGGATGATGGATGGATGATGGGTGATGGATGATGGATGGATGGATGGATGGATGATGGATGGATGATGGATGATGGATGGATGGATGGATAGATGGATGGAGGATGGATGGATGGATGGATGGATGGATGGATGGATGATGGATGGAGGATGGATGGAGGATGGATGGATGATGGATGGAGGATGGATGGATGATGGATGGATGATGGATGGAGGATGGATGGATGATGGATGGATGGATGGATGGATGGATGGATGGATGGATGGATGATGGATGGATGATGGATGGATGGATGGATGGATGGATGATGGATGGATGGATGGATGATGGATGGATGATGGATGGATGGATGGAGGGATGGATGGATGGATGGATGATGGATGGATGGATGATGGATGGATGGATGGATGATGGATGGAGGATGGATGGATGATGGATGGAGGATGGATGGATGATGGATGGATGATGGATGGATGGATGGATGGATGGATGGATGGATGATGGATGGATGGATGATGGATGGATGGATGATGGATGGATGATGGATGGATGGATGATGGATGGATGGATGGATGGATGATGGATGGATGGATGATGGATGGATGGATGGATGGATGGATGGATGGATGATGGATGGATGGATGATGGATGGATGGATGGATGGATGATGGATGGATGGATGGATGATGGATGGATGATGGATGGATGGATGGATGGATGGATGATGGATGATGGATGGATGATGGATGGATGGATGATGGATGATGGATGGATGATGGATGGATGGATGATGGACTCTGAGGCAGCCCAGGGGATGAGGATGGATGTCGGACACCTGCCAGGTGCGGGTTCACACCCCCGCACTCAGAAGGATCTCCCAGACACAAGTCTCCATCTCAGGTTCCTGCTGACAGCTCTGACAGCCGTGTGTGAAGTGCCAGCCTGGGACTGGAACGGGCAGGAGAGAAATGAAATGCCCTTTTTGAATCAATCCCCATTTCAGATGGGTTTCTGCATCGAAGGGAGCTGTGCACAGAAAGGTTGGGGCAGCACAGCCAAGGTGATTCAGCTCAGCAGGGAATGGGCTGAGGTGGGCATGGACAAAGCTGGGATCTGGGCCTGGCTTTAGGGCTGCAAACCTGGGCCTGGCTTTTGGGGTGCAAACCAGGCCCTCTGTGGGTCACTGGGTGATCCCAACTGGGGCTGCATTTTGTCTGTGCAGCTGAAAAGAGCCTGGAAGGAGTCACTGGGAGCATTTGGCTCAGCAGCAGCACCTGCCCAGGACAATGGCAAAATTGATTTTAAATCTGGAGATGAAGTTCTGTGCTGCACACGGGCTCCCTGTCTGTGTCCCACACACGCCTGATTTGCTCAGGTGGGGTAAAAGGAGCCCAGCAAAGGGAAGCACCCAGTTTAGGGCCCAGTTTAGCCAGCCTAGGGCCAGTTTAGCCAGCTCAGGGGCTGTGGATGCTCCTGAGGCTCCGCTGCCTGAGCCCAGTGCTCCTGTGGGAGCTCAGAGCCATCCAGGAGGGACAGCCACGTGCTGGCAGGACAGCTGGTCACCTTGTGTGCCTGCTCTGCTTCAGCTTGGGAGTCGTGCTTCTGCACCCTGAAACCCATGGGGGAGCTTTTCTTTGTTAGACCATGGCCAGGACCCAAACCCTCCCTCTGGATCTGATTCCCACAGGGAGCAGGGCTGGAGGAGGGTCCCAAACCCTCTCCTGGATGTGATTCCCACAGGGAGCAGTGCTGGCAGGAGATCCCAAACCCTCTCCTGGATGTGATTCCCACAGGGAGCAGGGCTGGCAGGAGATCCCAAACCCTCTCCTGGATGTGATTCCTGCAGGGAGCAGGGCTGGCAGGAGATCCCAAACCCTCTCCTGGATGTGATTCCCACAGGGAGCAGGGCTGGCAGGAGGGTCCCAAACCCTCTCCTGGATGTGATTCCCAGGGGGACAGGGGACAGGGGCTGCTCTGCTCACAGCAGTCTGCATCTGGCCTGCAGCCAGCCCTGCCAAGCTCCCTGCCTGTGGAATGCGGGAGTGGAGACAGCGAGAGGGGATGTGAATTCCCATCTGCCTCACACGGCTGCCTTGGGCTTTAATTAATACTTACAAACGACTTTAGAAGCCACATATAGGAGCTGTTATGTAAGCAGGAGGTATTATTATTAAAAAAACATTACCAGCGAGTTATTAGTCTGCCAGATGGAATTATCAGCGGAATTATATTTTTATCAATCATCTCACATTTCCTTTCCTCTCATCTTTCTTTTATCACCCTTCAGCTCGGGGCTGGCAGCCCAGCACGGAGTGCCAGGAGCGTTCACCAGCTCTCAGTGGCACGGGTGAGTAACTGAGCTCTTCCTGGGCAGCTCACAGCCGGGCTGGCAAACTCTGGGATCCATCTGAGGCACAGGATGGGCAGGAATGGTTCAGAACATGATGGCTGAGGGCTGGGGATCACTGCCCCCAGCCCGGCTGGCTCTGGGCTCAGGCAGAGCTCCAGGGGAGCAGGGGCTGTGAGGAGGAAACCTGCCATGGGAGCATTCCCATACCCCATTCCCCATTCCCTATTCCCCATTCCCATTCCCATTCCCATTCCCCATTCCCAATCCCATTCCCCATTCCCCCATTCCCCATTCCCATTCCCCTGTCCCCATTCCCATTCCCATTCTCCATTCCCCATTCCCATTCCCCATTCCCCATTCCCCATTCCCATTCCCCGTTCCCATTCCCCATTCCCATTCCCATTCCCATTCCCCACTGGGGCCGGAGCAGCCTGGCACAGTGGCAGTGTCCCTGCCATGGCAGGGTGGCACTGGGCACGCTCTGAGGTGCCTCCCAAGCCAGGCCATTCCCTGTTGCAATAATTAGGAAGAGCTCCCAGTGGCTCCCGCAGTGGGAATTGCAGAGGAAGCTGCTCCCTAAAGGTTGCTTTGGTGCTGAAGCCAAACGTCCCAGCACTTCTGAACAGCCCAAGCCCCTGGAGAGGTGGCTGTGCCCAGCCCAGAGCTGCTCCTTGTGCCAGGCTTTGGTGGATAACTGAATAACAAAAGCCTCCTCCCCTCGGGGTGCTCAGCACTCTGCTGCTGGCTGGGATTTCTACAGCCACAAGGCATAAATACTGATTTTATTGTTGCATTTCTCTGGAGCTAATCTGCATTTGGGAGACGTATCCCATAAATATGGAATCATGGAGTGGTCTTGGTGGGAAGGACCTCAAATCCCACCCAGTGCCACCCTGCCATGGCAGGGACACCTCCCACTGTCCCAGGCTGCTCCAGCCCCAGTGTCCAGCCTGGCCTGGGCACTGCCAGGGATCCAGGGGCAGCCACAGCAAATGTGGGACTCTGCCAGGGCCTCACAAGAGGAATTCCTTCCCAATATCCCATCTAAACCTTCCCTCTTTCAGTTTAAAGTCATTACCCCTTCAACAGGGAATAAAATAAACAGTCCATGCAGAAAACATCTCACAGTCCTAGCTCCTGTGCAAGGAAATGCCGTTTCCTTTGTGCCTGCACTGGGAATGACCAACGGGGACCGTGGTTCCTCTGAAACCCCTTCCTGGAGCCCTGCTGCTCTCACAGCATTCCCCCTGCCCAGCTGTGAAACCCTTCACACATTTGTTATTGGCCCCACGTTTGCTTTAATTGCTCCGTTAATTTATGATGCAGTTACAGACTGAAATAGATAACCTGCTTGGCAGCCTGGGCTCCTAAAATAATCAAGTTCATTAATATGATTAAGAGCAAAATCTTTTACTGCTTCAGGTACTCAGTACTAAATTGAAGAATGAGCATTGAATAGTTCCTCAGGTAGGTCTCATTTTTACAAAGTATAAAAACTCAGTTAATTTTAAAGGTTTCTGTCCCAAAATAGCCCTGTACTGTACTTTAATAGTAAAGCAATAAAAAACCTTCCCATGAAGAAAGAAAGAAAGACAATGTAAAATATTACAAGTTCCCAGACACCCAGGGCATGACTAATACTGGGATGAGGATTTTCTGACTGGTCAGAAAGCAAGAAATAATAAGAGGATGCTCATGCAATTAACAGGGGGTGAGGGTTTGTGATTTGTGGGATTTTAGTTACCAGGCTAAATTTAAACCTTTAATTTACCTAAATTAAATTTGCTCAGTCTGGTTACAGCCTTTTCTCAGCCAAGTCTGAAAATGAGCTCCAGTTGCACGTTATTGCTCTTACTTTGGAGGTTTATAATTATAACTTCAGCAATTCCAGCATGATCAGATGGTCTAAACTGAGGCAGTCACTCGTTACCCTGGGGAGGATTTGGGGAGCCCAGGTCTGGGACAAATTCAAGGCTTCTCTTCTTGCTCATGCAGGCCCCCAGTGGTGCGGGTTCAATGAGAGCAACTCTTATTTCTGTAGAAATGGTATAAAATATGGTTTATTGACTGGATTTCCTCGTGAAGGTGCCCGTTAGCCCCAGCCAGGCCAGGCTGAGCTCTGGCTGCTCAGAGCCAGAACAAAAAGCACAGTTTGTGTCTGAGAGAGGGCCGGGGAGCGGAACAGATGGGGCCGGACAGATGGAGCAGGAGGGGACAGGGAGGGCAGAGCTCTGCTGGCCCGGACTCCTGCAGGAACGGCAGCACAGCGGGGTGGGGAAGGGCACGAGGGGCTGGAGCAGCTCCCAGGGAACGGGGGAGCAGAGCTGGGGCTGCTGGGGAGCCCGGGAAGGGCTGATGGAGGGGACCCCAAGGACCGGGAACTTCCAGCCCTCTGCCAGCCTGCCACCACGCCAGGCTGCTCCAGCCCCAGTGCCCAGCCTGGCCCTGGCACTGCCAGGGACACGGGGACAGTCACAGCTAATCTGGGAATTCCAGCCCAGCCAGCAATTCCTTGCCAAGATCCCAGCCCAATCTGCCCTTGGCCAGTGGCAGCCATTCCCTGTGTCCTGTCCCTCTGTCCCTTGTCCCCAGTCCCTCTGCAGCTCTCCTGGAGCCCCTGCAGGCCCTGCCAGGGGCTCTGAGCTCTGCCTGGAGCCTTCCCTTCTCCAGGGGAACATTCCCAGCTCTCCAGGCTGGCTCCAGAGCAGAGGGGCTCCAGCCCTGCAGCAGCTCCGGGGCCTCCTCTGGGCTCTCTGCAGCAGCTCCACGTCCTCCTGCTGTTGGCCCCAGGGCTGGGGCAGCTCTGCAGCTGGGCTCTCACCTCAGGGCCACAGGGACACCATTCCCACCTTGCCTTTGGGACCAGCCCGGGGCTGGGAGTTCTGGGTCCCAGCACACACGGCTGGAGCAGGCCCAGTTCTCTTGAAGGGGAGAGAAAATCCTCCAAAGCCCACACTGAAGGCATCTGCCCTAAGGAGGCACTTGAGAAAAAGGAAGATCCCAGGGAAGGAGAAGACTTCAAGGTCAGTGTAACCTCTGGAACTGACCCAGGGAAGGTGAGGATGAAGCACTGGTTTCGAGATTTAAGTTTTTAACATTTTATCCATCTAACTTTCATGAGGGATCCTGGAATGAGCATCCCATATCCCTTGGAAGGGATGGGCACTGGAAGAATCCAGGACAGGCGTGGCATGTCCATCCTTGGAGGAATTCAGACCTTCACTGGACAAAGTCCTGAGCAGTCTGGTGCAGGTGGATCTGCCAAGCCCTGGAACTCCTCAGTGTGTGGCAGGAACAGTTCCCTGTGCTCAGGGACCCTGGAGGGGATGGGGCAGGAATAGGGGTGTCCGTGGGGGTCGGGGTGGGGGGCTTTGGCCGTGAGAGAACCTAATGTGGCTGTGAGGAGAAATTCTCAGTCACAGATGGCATGTGGGGCAGGGCAGGGGTGAAAGGGACAGCCAAGGATGCAGTGTGAGGTGCCGGAGGGAAGCCTGGCAGCAGCAGGAAACTCTGCCTAAGAGGAGAAGAGGGGCAGGCAGGGGAGCTCCAGAGGCAGGGAAGGGCCACCACACACATTGTCCATGCATCCTTGGGAGTGGCAGGCGAGATCCTGTCCTTGGCAAGAGGCAGAGCAAAGAAAGGGACACAAGGAGTGAGCAGCGCCTCAGCCAGGTAGCAGAGCTTGAAACTGAATGGATCCCTCCAAAGAATGCACAGATGATGGATGAAGTCACCCTTCCTCTTCATTGTGAGATCCATCTGCCCAAAGATAGACTTGCCTTGCACAGACACCTCCATTCCAGCAAGTCACGTTGGGCTGCCTTTGAAGTCAACAGAGAAGAACAGCAAATTTGAGGACATGCTTCATCTCCTCCCAAAATAGAGACTAAAACAGATTAGCTGACTCATGCCCTAAAAGACTCTGATTTTCCCCCACAGATTACAGGGAGAGCTCACACAGCAGGGCTCGGATTAGTCTGTGCTGAGGGAGCTGAACTTTCCATAACTCCACGCTCCAGTGCAGCCACGCTCCCTGCATGGGACGTGGAGCAGAGTTCCAGGGTGGGCTGGGACTGGGACACTTGGAGAAGGACGGGGAGTCAGAGGGACAGGGGACCAAAGAGGGGAGGTGGCTGAGGGGAGGTCAAAGAGGGGAGGTGGCTGAGGGGAGGTGGCTGAGGGGAGATGGCTGAGGGGAGGTGGCTGAGGGGAGGTGGCTGAGGGGAGATGGCTGAGGGGAGATGGCTGAGGGGAGGTGGCTGAGGGGAGGTGGCTGGGCACAGAACCCCGCTGGCCATGGGGCCCTTCTGGACACACGGCCTGCTGGACAGAGGACAGAGAGCAGCTGGCTCCAAGCTCAGGGAGCACGGCCCAAAGCGTGCTCTGCAGCTCTGAGCCCTGAGTGCCACCAGGGCACAGGGGTGACGGGCAGCCTGCCAGCCTGCCAGTGCAGAACACGCTGCAAACTGAACACTTGTCAGTGTTTCAGGCATTAAACAATAAAAGAGATAGAAAACAGATATGAAAGAGACATAAAACAGATATAAACCAAATGTAAAAGGATATAAAATAGGTATAAAAGAGACATAAAAGAGCTAGAAGACAGATGCCATGGCTTCCCCAGGCCCAGCCCAGAGCCCTGGTGCTGCTGCAGGCTGGATCAGGGAGGTCAGAGGGAGGACGTGGGCAGTCCTGGCACATCTGGGTCTCAAGTGCCTGAAATGCTCCAGTACACAGTTAAAGAATCATGGAATGGTTTGGGTTGGAAGAGACTGCAAACACCATCCAGGGCCACCCCTGCCATGGCAGGGACACCTCCCAGGCTGCTCCAAGCTCCATCCAGCCTGGCCTGGGGCACTGCCAGGATCCAGGGGCAGCCCCAGCTGCTCTGGGCACCCTGTGCCAGGGCTGCCCACCCTGCCAGGGGCCGTGGATGTGTCTGGGGCAGCTGGGGCAGCACAGAGAGCAGGGGCTGATGGAGCATGAACAATTCCACTGCTGGAGCAGCAGCAGCAGCTGATGGGGTGGCACAGACAGAAAACGTTCTGCAGGAGCTACACTGCACCTGAGGGTGAGAGAAAATCTCCAGTTCCCAGCACTGCCATTTTTCATCTCCATGAAATTCAGTTATTTTCTTGTTTAAACTTAGCACAGAACTCAGGGAACGCAGCATTTCAGCTTGACAAGTGGTTTATTCAGGAGCTGATTTACCAATTCAAAGGCTACTCCCTACAGACTCCTACCAGGAATGTTCACTCGTAAACCTCGGATTTAATTAAAGACTTAGACCTTCGAACATTATCGCAGCTGGAAAATCCATAATTAGCTGTACATTTTTTGAAGGAACTTTCCCCTGATTTGCCTGAAAACCTGGGGAAGGGCTCCATATATCCATCATAATTCCCACCACTTCCAGCTCAGGCATTAGAGACGCTGTGTGGGCAGATTTAATCGGTTCCTTCTCACTTCCTGGGGAGGAGAGGGGTTGCATAAGACGTGAGTCAAGGCACCCGTCCTGAAGCTGTGCCGTGGCAGTGGCAGGGCTGGGCTGGATGTCAGGCCAGGGGACGCTTCAGAGCAGCTCCCAGCCCACGCTGGGTCACTGGAGGAGCTCCAGTGTTCCCCTTCAGTCTGGAATCGGGGCTCAGCAGCACCCTGGCAGGCTCTGGAGCTCCTTCTCCCATCCCAGCTGCACTTCCACAGCCCAGACTGCACCCGGAGCCTGCTGGGCCTCAGGGTGAAACCTCACTGGGGACGTGTCCTCGTGTCCTGCTCCCTCTCTTAGGCTCCTGCTCATCCCCTCCTGGAGGGTGTTTTCCCCCCAGATCCAGCCCTTGCCAATGCAGGGCTTTCATCACTGCACAAGGAATCAAATTTTAAACAACTCAGGCACCATTCATGAGAAGGAATCTCAAGCTTTCTCTAGATTCAGGTTCCCAAGAACTGTGCTTAGTCACCCTAATTTTGGGCATCTTACCACAGTACCTAAAGCAGGTGGGGATTATCCTGGACACCTTCTGGGCTCACTGGGAGGAGCTGTGTCCCCTCACAGGCTGCACCTTCCTGAGTCACTTGCCCCACGGCACAGGGACACAGGCACAGGGTGCCCAGAGCAGCTCTGGCTGCCCCTGGATCCCTTGCAGTGCCCAGGGCCAGGCTGGACATTGGGAGCAGCCTGGGACAGTGGGAGGTGTCCCTGCCACGGCAGGCGTGGCACTGGGTGGGATTTAAGGTGTTTCCCACCCCAAACCTTTCCATGATCCTCTACCCTGCTATGGACTGCGAGGCAGCTCCCATTGCCCCTTCAACATCCCAGTGTGAGCCTTGCAGAGGGCTGCTGAGCCCAGTTCCTCAGATCAGTCTATCCCATTAAACTGTTTTGTGGTTTAATCCCGATTTGCTCTTTTTGGCTCAGAAACCTCAGCTAAGCCCAGATCCCGTTTATCCCTCAATCTCATTGAGCTGAAATCAGCCAATAAACCCTGCAGCCTTTGGATTGCAGCGATCAGGGCACTCTGCTGGTGCTGCTGCAGGCAGCCAGGAGCAGGATGTGCTCCCAGCGTGGCTGGAATGCTCTCCCAGCTTGGCTGGAATGCTCTCCCAGCTTGGCTGGAATGCTCTCCCAGCCTGGGTACCCTGTGCTACAGTGTCCCACTGTTCCCTGCACAGAGCACAGCCTCCCATCCCTGTGTCCCACCATTCCAGCACAGCCTCCCATCCCTGTGTCCCACTGTTCCCAGCACAGAGCACAGCCTCCCATCCCTGTGTCCCACCATTCCAGCACAGCCTCCCATCCCTGTGTCCCACCATTCCAGCACAGCCTCCCATCCCTGTGTCCCACCTTTCCCAGCACAGCCTCCCATCCCTGTGTCCCACTGTTCCCAGCACAGAGCACAGCCTCCCATCCCTGTGTCCCACTGTTCCCTGCACAGCCTCCCATCCCTGTGTCCCACCGTTCCCAGCACAGCCTCCCATCCCTGTGTCCCACCTTTCCCAGCACAGCCTCCCATCCCTGTGTCCCACCTTTCCCAGCACAGCCTCCCATCCCTGTGTCCCACTGTTCCCTGCACAGAGCACAGCCTCCCATCCCTGTGTCCCACCTTTCCCAGCACAGCCTCCCATCCCTGTGTCCCACTGTTCCCAGCACAGAGCACATCCCTGTGTCCCACTGTTCCCTGCACAGAGCACAGCCTCCCATCCCTGCGTCCCACTGTTCCCAGCACAGAGCACAGCCTCCCATCCCTGTGTCCCACCGTTCCCAGCACAGCCTCCCATCCCTGTGTCCCACCGTTCCCAGCACAGCCTCCCATCCCTGTGTCCCACTGTTCCCAGCACAGAGCCCAGCCTCCCATTCGTGCTTCCATTCCCTTTTTCTCCTTTTTTCTCCCCGAGCCTGCGCTCTGCTCAGGAGCTCTGCCTGTCACCAGCCTCCTCTCCTAATTCGTGGTTTCATGTCCTGCAGCCCCAGACCGAGCTCCTTCCCTGGCACTGACACAGCCACCGCAGCTCCTCCTGCAGCTGGGAACTCTGCCTGCCCTCGCTGATGGAATCACCTGCTCGTCACTGCGGCTGTGCCAGCTGGCTCCTCGCTGCCCACCCTCCTGACACACTTTACCTTCCCTCGCTTGCCTCCTCCTCTCCGTTTTTAACGGGAGCTGCATGTAGAGATTACCTGGATCTCTCCCATGGAACCATACACATTTTTGCAATCACAAACCAGGGGAAAAGCTCAGTTAGCTGTGTTGCTAAGTTTTCTGATTCTGAAATACACAGGCACCAAACCAGCTGAGATTTGTTTTCCAGAGCAGCTGAGGAATCCTGTTGATCAGATTCCAGTAATGTTGAGTTTCCAACTACCTTGGAGCACAGAAATCCTCACGTTGAAAACTTGGCAATTAACGTGTCACTGGCACCAGCCAGGGCCTGATGTTCAAACATTCCTTTTCTCCAAGGTATTTGAAGTCACGATTGTATTTTATATTCTCCCCTGCAATTAGCACATTAATCAATCCCTGTATTTTAATATACTACATGTCACCTTTGAAAGCCCCTGAGGCTGACAGAGTTTTGGGGGAAGGCAGGTTCTTCTCTCTCCAAGAATCTCCCCCAGCGATGGCCTTTCTAAAAATTCCTCTGCCATTTTCATTTCAAGTGACATTTCACTGGAAAGGATTTGAGCAGATTCCATCTCAGCCTGAGTAAGTCTCTGGATATTGTTAGTCAATTAATAAAAATGTGAACAGCTTCCTGTGTGATGTGCGAGCGACAAACACTCAGCCAACCCTTCCTCCCCCCCTCCCTGCCTGTGAATTGCTCTGCTAAAAATAAAGGCAGTGACAGAATTTCGGGTTTGTGCGACGAGAGGAGCCCCCCGGTGCCCGGCAGGTTCCTCGGGGTGCCACCGGAGCTGTTCTCAGCACCACAGCCGCGCTCAGCGGCTCGCCCTCGGCCGCTGGAGCGAGCGGGAGCCGGCCCTGGATCCCAGCCGGCTGCCAGGGACAGAAAGGGTGGGATTGCTGCCTCTTCCAGCGGGATCTGCTGTGTGCCTGCTGCCCCCAGGCAGGCACCCCCGCCCTGCACCCGCGGCTGCTGCTCCCTTCAGCCTCTCCCGTCAGCTCCGAGGGGATGGATGCGTTTAGGGATGTGCACAAACGAGCACTGGGACAGGCTGAGCCCAACGCATCCAATTGGATTTGCAACAGGAGAGGGCTCTGAATATCAAGTTGCATTTTCTTGTCAGCATCTTAATTATTTTAAGGAATGTTTGCCTTGCTGTATTTGAACACTCACATTTATCTGGTGCTGAAAAACAACCCCCAGATCACTGCAGAGCCAGCGCAGACACTGCCTTTTGGGAGATGTTCTGCTGGATACAGGGCCGATAGCTGCTGCCAGCAGAATGAAGGACTCAGGAGAAGGAAATGCTCTGGAAGTACCTCTATTTTCCAGTTCCTGCAGCTTCCCTGCCTGTGGAGGGTGGAAGCTGGTGCAGTTATTTATTGTCTGGCCACAGTACTGGCAGCCTGGAGCTGACCATGCACTGCTGACACCTCAGCAGGAGCGTGTAACTGCAGGGATGGGGCTCAGGGCCTGGGCAGAGGGGCTGAGGGGCTGCCACTGCAACCTGCATGGCTTTGGGGCTCCTGTCCCTGCCCAGGGCTGGCAGTGTCACAGCCCAAGCCTTTGGGGCTCCTGTCCCTGCCCAGGGCTGGCAGTGTCACAGCCCAAGGCTTTGGGGCTGCTGTCCCTGTCCCAGGGCTGGCAGTGCCCCTGCCCATGGCTTTGGGGCTCCTGTCCCTGCCCAGGGCTGGCAGTGTCACAGCCCATGGCTTTGGGGCTGCTGTCCCTGCCCAGGGCTGGCAGTGTCACAGCCCAAGGCTCTGGGGCTCCTGTCCCTGTCCATGGCTGGCAGTGTCACAGCCCAAGGCTTTGGGGCTGCTGTCCCTGTCCCAGGGCTGGCAGTGCCCCTGCCCATGGCTTTGGGGCTCCTGTCCCTGCCCAGGGCTGGCAGTGTCACAGCCCAGGGCTGGCAGTGTCACAGCCCATGGCTTTGGAGCTCCTGTCCCTGCCCAGGGCTGGCAGTGTCACAGCCCATGGCTTTGGGGCTCCTGTCCCTGCCCAGGGCTGGCAGTGTCACAGCCCAGGGCTTTGGAGCTCCTGACCCTGCCCAGGGCTGGCAGTGTCACAGCCCAAGGCTTTGGGGTTCCTGTCCCTGCCCAGGGCTGGCAGTGTCACAGCCCAAGGCTTTGGGGCTGCTGTCCCTGTCCCAGGGCTGGCAGTGTCACAGCCCAAGGCTTTGGGGCTGCTGTCCCTGTCCCAGGGCTGGCAGTGTCACATCCCAGGGCTTTGGGGTTCCTGTCCCTGCCCAGGGCTGGCAGTGTCACAGCCCAAGGCTTTGGGGTTCCTGTCCCTGCCCAGGGCTGGCAGTGTCACAGCCCAAGGCTTTGGGGCTCCTGTCCCTGCCCAGGGCTGGCAGTGTCACAGCCCAAGGCTTTGGGGCTCCTGTCCCTGCCCAGGGCTGGCAGTGTCACAGCCCAAGGCTTTGGGGCTGCTGTCCCTGTCCATGGCTGGCAGTGTCACAGCCCAAGGCTTTGGGGTTCCTGTCCCTGCCCAGGGCTGGCAGTGTCACAGCCCAAGGCTTTGGGGCTCCTGTCCCTGCCCAGGGCTGGCAGTGTCACAGCCCAAGGCTTTGGGGCTGCTGTCCCTGTCCCAGGGCTGGCAGTGTCACAGCCCAAGCCTTTGGGGCTCCTGTCCCTGCCCAGGGCTGGCAGTGTCACATCCCAGGGCTTTGGGGTTCCTGTCACAGCCCAGGGCTGGCAGTGTCACATCCCAGGGCTTTGGGGTTCCTGTCACAGCCCAGGGCTGGCAGTGTCACATCCCAGGGCTTTGGGGTTCCTGTCACAGCCCAGGGCTGGCAGTGTCAGGTCACAGAGCTGCCCCTGCTGTCACCTGCTCTGCAGCTTCAGGGGAGCCAAAAGCCATGGGAAATAACTCAAATCCTGCTTTTAACGGGAAATTCCTTCTTTTCCCCTTGCTGGCCCCAGCTGAAACTCGGAGTGTTAACCAGTGCCTGAATGCCTCAGGGAGAGCTGATCACAGAGCCAGGGCATGGCATGGGTTGGGATGGAAGGGACCCGAAAACCACCCAGCCCCAACCCCCTCGTCATGGGCAGGGACAGCTCCCGCTGGATCAGGTGTGGCTGTGGCGGGGGAATGCAGAGCTCCTCCCTCAGGGCACATGAAAGGGAGCCATGCAGGATGGCAGGGATCAGGGAGCCATGGAGGATTTCAGGGATCAGGGAGCCATGCAGGATGGCAGGGATCAGGGAGCATGGAGGGTTTCATGGATCAGGGAGCCATGCAGGATGGCAGGGATCAGGGAGCCATGGAGGATGGCAGGGATCAGGGAGCATGGAGGGTTTCAGGGATCAGAGAACCATGCAGGATTTCAGGGATCAGGGAGCCATGGAGGGTTTCAGGGATCAGGGAGCCATGCAGGATTTCAGGGATCAGTAATTACAGAGGATTTCAGGGACCAGGGATAAGGAAGTATGGAGGATTTCAGGGATCAGAGAACCATGGAGGGTTTCAGGGATCAGGAATTATGGAGGATTTCAGGGATCAGGAAGCCATGGAGGATTTCATGGATAAGGGAGCCATGGAGGATTTCATGGATAAGGGAGCCATGGAGGATTTCAGGGATCAGGGAGCCATGGAGGATTTCAGGGATCAGGGAGCCATGGAGGATTTCATGGATAAGGGAGCCATGCAGGATTTCAGGGATCAGGGAGCCATGCAGGATTTCATGGATAAGGGAGCCATGCAGGATTTCAGGGATCAGGGAGCCATGCAGGATGGCAGGGATCAGGAATTCAGGGATCAGGAATTATGGAGGATTTTGGGGATCCATGCAGATCCAAAGCTGTCCATGGAGAGGTTCATCTCATCTTCCCCACCTGCCCAGACTACGGAGCATCTCCCCAAACCTTGAGTCTGTCCTTTGAACCCAGCTGGGAACGGTTCCTGACAGACCAGCAGAGACCCCCACTGCCCTGGAGAGCTCGGGAGTGAGATGAACGGAATTCCCACGCAGGACAATCCCACCTCATTTCCTAACACAGGGCTGCCTCAAAATCCCTGATTTCAGTGGGATTTCAGTGTCCATCCACCACCAAGGGGCTCCGGCAGAGCTGGACAGGGACAAGGGACGGACACAGGGAACGGCTCCCAGTGCCAGAGGGCAGGGTTAGGACACAAGCGGCAGGAAGGTTTTATTCTCAGGAGAGGTGGCTGGAACTGGCAGGGCTGCCCGGCAGGCCGGGAGTGCCCGGCCCGGGAGGGCTGGAGGCGGCACCCCGGGCTCGGGGCTGCTGACATCGGGCACAGCTGGGACTGGAGGGTGCGGAGGGGCTTTTCCAGCCCCGCGATGCTGATCCTGTCGGACCGGACATTACGGGCAGCTTTCCCGGCACACGTTACCGCCGGCGGCTGCCCCCGGATCCCCGGCAGTGATCCGGCCGGGCTGGGCGGAGCTCCCCGGGCAGCGGAAGGTGTCGGAGCCGCTGGCAGGTCCATCCTGTCCGGCCCGGCCCCTCACGGTCCCTGACTCTCCCTCACTCTCCCTCACTGCCCCTCACGGTCACCGCCGGCCCCGCCCCCGCCTCCATCCGGGCACTTCCGCTGCCCGCCAAAAGCCCCGCGCGCGCGCGCTCCCGCGGCCCCCGCCCCGCCGCTCCCCGCCCGCCAATCACCGCGCGGGAGGCGGAGCTCGCGCCCCGGCCCCGCCCCCCTCGCTGGCCAATGGCGGCGCGGGGAGGGGGGCGGTTCCGGCGCGTGCGCGCGCGGGGCGAGCGCGAGTCCCTGGCGACCGGGGGGAGAGCGGGACCGGGGGACACGCGGGGGCAGACGGACACACGCAGGGACACACGGGGACAGGCGGCCCGCCGCCATGGAGCACGGCCAGCAGCAGCAGCAGCAGCAGGACGAGGGGGAGGAGGAGCAGCGGGCTCAGGTGAGCGCGGGGTCGGGCGGGAGCAGCCGCTCACCGACCGGAGCGGTTGTGTGCGCGTGCCCGTGTGCGCGTGCCCGTGTGCGCGTGCCCGTGTGCGCGTGCCCGTGTGCGCGTGCCCGCGGGTCCCTCACGCCGGGTCCCCGTCCTGCTGGGGCCGGGGCGCCCGGCCGGTGTCACCTCCTGCCCCGTGAGAGGGCTCTCAAGGGGTCACCCCACCCGGAAAGGGGGACCCGGCTGGCCCGAGCCCCTTCCCGGCCGCCCAGCAGGGCCCGAGCCCGGCCCGGCCCCTCGGTGTCCCCGGTCCCCCCGTGCCCTGCTGTGTCCCCGGGGCAAGGGTCACACTGGCTCCCCTGCCCTGTCCCCGGGGGAAGGCGGTGTGCTGTTGCAGTGCTGATCTCAGGCTGATAACGATGGGTTGCTCTGTTCCCCGGCCCGGGCCTGCCCCCGGCGGGCAGTGCAGCTGGCTGAGCCCCTGGCCTGCAGGGCACTCAGGGCCGGGGGCTGCACTCGGCAGTCACAGCGTGCTTTGTGTGTGTGGAAGGGAGCTTCAGACCCACCCAGTGCCCCCCTGCCACGGCAGGGACACCTCCCACTGTCCCAGGCTGCTCCAAGTCCCCTCTGACCCGGCCTGGGGCACTGCCAGGGCTCCAGGGGCAGCCACAGCTGTGCCAGGGCCTGCCCACCTGGCAGGGAAGGATTTAGTCCCAAAATCTTGTCTAAATCCCTCAGTTTTTAATTTAAAGCACTTCCCCCTTGTCCTTCCAGTATCTGCCAGTGTAAAAAGTTGTTCTTCTTTTCTAAAAGCTACTTTTAACTCCTGGGAGGTGCTGGAGGTCTCCCTGGAGCCTCCTTTTCTCCGTGGAGGATTCATCCACAGCTCTGTGCACTCAGCTGTGCTCAGATCCCTGCTGGAGCCTGGGAGGAGATCCTTGGAAGTGGTGTCCCCCCAGAGCCAGTGTCCTGCTGAGCTGGCACCTTTGAGGGCGTTGGGCAGGTCCCTGTGTGGCTCTGGCACTTGGTGGTGACTGTCCCCTGTTCTCAGAGGGAAAGTCCCGAGGTGTGACAGCCCCAGAGCCAGGAGGGGGCTCAGAGGTGCAGCAGCCACGTGAATCCTGAGGTAGCTGCCTTACCAACTTCTAGAAACCTTCCCTGCAGGAAGGACAGGCTGGTGCAGGTTCAGCCTTACCAGGACAAATAGCAAAGGGTGGGAGCAGCCATGGGAATGGCTGGGACACCCTAAAGGCAAGGCTGGCTGCTGGCCGTGGCCCTCAGTGCAGGCTCAGTGCAGTTTCCTGCAGCAGCAGGAGCTGCCCTGGCTGCTCTCAGGAGGGACAGCTTGCCATGGCAGCAGGCTGCATCCTGCACTGCTGCTCGTCCTGTGCATCCAAACAGAGATGCATTCCTGCAGAGCAGTCTCAGGGCAGTTCCCAGCCGGGGTTCCAGGCCGGGCTGCTGCAGAGCAGTGATTTCAGCTCCTTCCCTGGAGCAGCTGGCTCTGCTCGGCCCAGGCCCGTTCAGCTGGTGCCTTTTGGGTGCTGCTGCTCCCGTGCCGTTGCTGCCCGGTGTGTTTGTGTTGCCCTGGCTGTGGGTGCTGCTCTGACAACCCGAGCTGAGCGCTGGCAGTCCCAGCTGGAGCTGAGCCCAGCTCAGCCTCTGCTGCCCTGACCCCTCTGCTGTGTGCCCCTGCTCATCCTGGGGTGATTTCAGCTCACTGCAGGGGATCAGCTCTGTTGGGAGCTCCAGGCTGCCCTTTCCCAGGGGATGCTGACTCCAGCAGCAGCCCGGAGTCACTGTGCTGCTGTGCCCTGCTCACCCGTCCTGCCCTCTGGGGGGTTTGTCACACCTTGTGACAGAAGCCAGCACAGATTTACAATGGATTTGGGTTCAAATTAGCTTTAAAAACTTCTCAACACTTCCCTGAAGTTTTTGCTCACTGAGCAGAGGCTGGGAGTGATGTCCCAGTTTATGGTAATTTAAAGGTGTTCTGGACTTCAGAGTGTAACAGGGGGAGGAATTCTGTAACCCACAGACTGAGGCCTCGTACTGCCTGTACCACTCCATGTCAGCTTTGTCAGCTTTGGCCATTTCCTCCCGCAGGTTGTTTTTGATGCTGAGGAGGGTTTAAGCCCTGCCCTAACAAGTTTTTGGGTCTGCATTTAGCTAAACTTGATGTGACAAATGAGACCCAGAAGGATCAGGTTTCTGGTTTTCATTCTTAAATGCTGCAAATTGATGGCTACATGCCAGAATGGCCACAATTCCTTGAAATTCTGCTTTTTATTTTGTAAGGGTAAGTAGGAGTAGCAGACTAAGGTACCTGCTGCCAGAGTTACCTTTTATTTCAGTGGTGGATATAGGAATGAGCATTTTCCTAAAGACTGGAGGACTGTGGGGTGCAAAGTGCAGCTCTTGGAAGTATGGTTTAAATAAAGCATAAATGAAAAATCAGGGGATAGTCAGTGCTTTTCCAGGGGTCCAGAGCTGAGCGTGTGAAGGAGTGGTAGCTTCTCACTCCATGAAATAACTCAGAAATGCTGTTCAATGTTCGTGTTGGGGTTTGGGCAGCAGGCAGTCAAGGGGGCTTGGCACAGGAATGAAAATGTGATGGCAGAGCTGCCCTGGTGGCTCCAGATGAGACGTGCAGGGAGCCAGGAAGGGGCTGGGGGTGGAGGGCAGCCCCTGGGTTTGGTCATCAGCCGTGGGTGCTGCAGCGCTGTTAACCCTGCTGTCTGCTTCTCTTTGGGAATTGGGCTCCCTTCCCACAGGAGCTGAGCCAGCTGATCTTTGGAGGCCCCTTCTGACTGAGCTGCTGCATGAAACCCAAATAATCAGTTCAGAGTGAGCAGAAAGAGGAGTGCAGCTTCAGCTGGGCAGGAGTGGGGTAACCCCACAGTGCTTTGGAATGTTCCTCCTGCCCTGAGGAGCTTGGGCTGAGCTGGGTCAGCAAAGGGAGCTGGGACGAGCTGGACAGACCCCAGGCACAGACTCCAGGGACAGAGCTGGGATGAGCTGGACACAGCCCAGGGACAGAGCTGGCCAGGGACAGACCCCAGTGCACAGGGCTGGCCAGGTGTGTCTGGGGGTGCTGGGATGGCTGGTGTCACAAAAAGCCCCTCAGCTCTCTGGAAGGTGGTGATGAGTGGGAGGTGTTGGGGTCACTGCAGGGCAGGAGGTGTTGGGGTCACTGCAGGGCAGGAGGTGTTGGGGTCACTGCAAGGCAGGAGGTGTTGGGGTTTTTTTCAGGAAGGGCAGCCCGGCCAGCTGCTCCAAGCCCCCCTGGCCCTGTTGCTCTGGCCCAGTGCGTGGCCTGGTGCTGTGCTGTGCCACCCTGTGAGCAGGGGGATGTGCTGGGGGGTGGGTGACAGCTGGGGACAGTGCCAGGGCTGCCATTCACAGGGCTTGGCCAGCTGCAGTAACAGCCCCAGAGCAGCCCTGGGCTCTAGCCTGGGGAATGCAGAGCCTTGCTCACTGAGGTTAAAATCCAGGCACTTGAGCTCTGCCCTGGAGCCCAGAGCTCAGGGGAGCTGGCAGTGTCCCCTCTGCTCCAGGCTGCATTCATGAGAGCAGCACTGGCAGCTGGAGTGAAACATTCCCTCCTTGGCCTCAGCTGGGTCCTCTCCTGTTTGGGGCTCTCTGGAGTGAAACATTCCCTCCCTGGCCTCAGCTGGGTCCTCACTCCTGTTTGGGGCTCTCTGGAGTGAAACATTCCCTCCCTGGCCTCAGCTGGGTCCTCTCCTGTTTGGGGCTCTCTGGAGTGAAACATTCCCTCCTTGGCCTCAGCTGGGTCCTCACTCCTGTTTGGGGCTCTCTGGAGTGAAACATTCCCTCCCTGGCCTCAGCTGGGTCCTCTCCTGTTTGGGGCTCTCTGGAGTGAAACATTCCCTCCCTGGCCTCAGCTGGGTCCTCTCCTGTTTGGGGCTCTCTGGAGTGAAACATTCCCTCCTTGGCCTCAGCTGGGTCCTCACTCCTGTTTGGGGCTCTCTGGAGTGAAACATTCCCTCCTTGGCCTCAGCTGGGTCCTCACTCCTGTTTGGGGCTCTCTGGAGTGAAACATTCCCTCCTTGGCCTCAGCTGGGTCCTCACTCCTGTTTGGGGCTCCCTGGAGTGAAACATTCCCTCCCTGGCCTCAGCTGGGTCCTCTCCTGTTTGGGGCTCCCTGGAGTGAAACATTCCCTCCCTGGCCTCAGCTGGGTCCTCACTCCTGTTTGGGGCTCTCTGGAGTGAAACATTCCCTCCTTGGCCTCAGCTGGGTCCTCACTCCTGTTTGGGGCTCTCTGGAGTGAAACATTCCCTCCCTGGCCTCAGCTGGGTCCTCACTCCTGTTTGGGGCTCTCTGGAGTGAAACATTCCCTCCTTGGCCTCAGCTGGGTCCTCTCCTGTTTGGGGCTCTCTGGAGTGAAACATTCCCTCCCTGGCCTCAGCTGGGTCCTCTCCTGTTTGGGGCTCCCTGGAGTGAAACATTCCCTCCTTGGCCTCAGCTGGGTCCTCTCCTGTTTGGGGCTCTCTGGAGTGAAACATTCCCTCCTTGGCCTCAGCTGGGTCCTCACTCCTGTTTGGGGCTCTCTGGAGTGAAACATTCCCTCCTTGGCCTCAGCTGGGTCCTCTCCTGTTTGGGGCTCTCTGGAGTGAAACATTCCCTCCCTGGCCTCAGCTGGGTCCTCTCCTGTTTGGGGCTCTCTGGAGTGAAACATTCCCTCCTTGGCCTCAGCTGGGTCCTCACTCCTGTTTGGGGCTCTCTGGAGTGAAACATTCCCTCCCTGGCCTCAGCTGGGTCCCCTCCCTGGGGCTGCCAGGACAAGGGACAGGCCAGCAGGGTGGCCTGAGCCTGGGAAGCCCTGGGCCAGGCAGGGCTGGGCTGGGAGGAGGAAGAGGAGGCAGTGCTGCTTCCCTGCCACAACAGGCTTGGAGGAGGCAAAGGGGGGGTCCTGGAGGTGCTCAGGGGTAGAACCTGCAGACTGCAGCGTGCAGTCCCTGGGGGCAGAGGGCTGGATCCATCCCTGGTGCTCCTGCAGGATCAGTCCCTGGTGTTCACAGTCAGATCCCTGGTGTTCCCAGGTGGATCCCTACTTTCCCAGGCAGATCCCTGGTGTTTCCAGCTGGGTCCTTGTTACCCAGGTGGATCTCTGGTGTTCCCAGGCAGATCCCTCGTTCCCAGCTGGATCAACCCCTGGTGCTCCAGCAGTATCAATCCCTGGTGTTCCCAGGCAGATCCCTCGTTCCCAGCTGGATCAACCCCTGGTGCTCCAGCAGTATCAATCCCTGGTGTTCCCAGGCAGATCCCTCGTTCCCAGCTGGATCAACCCCTGGTGCTCCAGCAGTATCAATCCCTGGTGTTCCCAGGCAGATCCCTGGTTCCCAGCTGGATCCATCCCTGGTGTTCCAGCTGGCTCAATCCCTGGTGTTCCCAGGCAGATCCCTGGTTCCCAGCTGGATCCATCCCTGGTGTTCCCAGGCAGATCCCTGGTTCCCAGCTGGCTCAATCCCTGGTGTTCCCGGTGAGTCCCGTTTGTCCCTGTCCCTGCCCTGCAGCAGTGGCTGCTGACTCCCAGTGGCCCCGGGCTCTCACTGCACTGGAGCCCGGGCAGCAGAGCTGCCTTTAGCTCTGATCTGTGCTGCTGTTAGCTGTGCCAGCCCAAAGGCTGAAGCTGTACCTGCGGTGCCAGCAGTGCTCTCCAGACACAAACCATTCATTCCCTCCTGCCACCAAGGCACCTCTGAACTGCTTCTGCCTCTGAATTGTGAGCTGCTTTTGTGCAGCAACCCTTGGGCTTCCCACGGTCTGCAGGAGAGACCCGGCACAGCAGCTTGCCCAGGCTGAATTGCTGCCACATACAGTTTGGGCATGGACAGTGCCCAGAGCAGAGTGCTGGGTGTCAGTGTGGGCATGGACAGTGCCCAGAGCAGAGTGTGGGGTGTCAGTGTGGGCATGGACAGTGCCCAGAGCAGAGTGTGGGGTGTCAGTGTGGGCATGGACACTGCCCAGAGCAGAGTGTGGGGTGTCAGTGTGGGCATGGACAGTGCCCAGAGCAGAGTGTGGGGTGTCAGTGTGGGCATGGACAGTGCCCAGAGCAGAGTGTGGGGTGTCAGTGTGGGCATGGACAGTGCCCAGAGCAGAGTGTGGGGTGTCAGTGTGGGCATGGACAGTGCCCAGAGCAGAGTGTGGGGTGTCAGTGTGGGCATGGACACTGCCCAGAGCAGAGTGCTGGGTGTCAGTGTGGGCATGGACAGTGCCCAGAGCAGAGCAGAGTGTGGGGTGTCAGTGTGGGCATGGACACTGCCCAGAGCAGAGTGTGGGGTGTCAGTGTGGGCATGGACACTGCCCAGAGCAGAGTGTGGGGTGTCAGTGTGGGCATGGACAGTGCCCAGAGCAGAGCAGAGTGTGGGGTGTCAGTGTGGGCATGGACAGTGCCCAGAGCAGAGCAGAGTGTGGGGTGTCAGTGTGGGCATGGACACTGCCCAGAGCAGAGTGTGGGGTGTCAGTGTGGGCATGGACACTGCCCAGAGCAGAGTGTGGGGTGTCAGTGTGGGCATGGACAGTGCCCAGAGCAGAGTGCTGGGTGTCAGTGTGGGCATGGACAGTGCCCAGAGCAGAGCAGAGTGTGGGGTGTCAGTGTGGGCATGGACACTGCCCAGAGCAGAGTGTGGGGTGTCAGTGTGGGCATGGACACTGCCCAGAGCAGAGTGTGGGGTGTCAGTGTGGGCATGGACAGTGCCCAGAGCAGAGTGCTGGGTGTCAGTGTGGGCATGGACACTGCCCAGAGCAGAGTGTGGGGTGTCAGTGTGGGCATGGACAGTGCCCAGAGCAGAGTGCTGGGTGTCAGTGTGGGCATGGACAGTGCCCAGAGCAGAGCAGAGTGTGGGGTGTCAGTGTGGGCATGGACACTGCCCAGAGCAGAGTGTGGGGTGTCAGTGTGGGCATGGACAGTGCCCAGAGCAGAGTGTGGGGTGTCAGTGTGGGCATGGACAATGAATGCCCAGAGCAGAGTGTGGGGTGTCAGTGTGGGCATGGACAGTGCCCAGAGCAGAGTGTGGGGTGTCAGTGTGGGCATGGACAGTGGCCAGAGCAGAGTGTGGGGTGTCAGTGTGGGCATGGACAGTGCCCAGAGCAGAGTGTGGGGTGTCAGTGTGGGCATGGACACTGCCCAGAGCAGAGTGTGGGGTGTCAGTGTGGGCATGGACAGTGCCCAGAGCAGAGTGTGGGGTGTCAGTGTGGGCATGGACAGTGCCCAGAGCAGAGTGTGGGGTGTCAGTGTGGGCATGGACAGTGCCCAGAGCAGAGTGTGGGGTGTCAGTGTGGGCATGGACAATGAATGCCCAGAGCAGAGTGTGGGGTGTCAGTGTGGGCATGGACAGTGCCCAGAGCAGAGTGTGGGGTGTCAGTGTGGGCATGGACACTGCCCAGAGCAGAGTGTGGGGTGTCAGTGTGGGCATGGACAGTGCCCAGAGCAGAGTGTGGGTGTCAGTGTGGGCATGGACAGTGCCCAGAGCAGAGTGTGGGGTGTCAGTGTGGGCATGGACAGTGCCCAGAGCAGAGTGTGGGGTGTCAGTGTGGGCATGGACAGTGCCCAGAGCAGAGTGTGGGGTGTCAGTGTGGGCATGGACAGTGCCCAGAGCAGAGCAGAGTGTGGGGTGTCAGTGTGGGCATGGACACTGCCCAGAGCAGAGTGTGGGGTGTCAGTGTGGGCATGGACACTGCCCAGAGCAGAGTGTGGGGTGTCAGTGTGGGCATGGACACTGCCCAGAGCAGAGTGTGGGGTGTCAGTGTGGGCATGGACAGTGCCCAGAGCAGAGCAGAGTGTGGGGTGTCAGTGTGGGCATGGACAGTGCCCAGAGCAGAGCAGAGTGTGGGGTGTCAGTGTGGGCATGGACACTGCCCAGAGCAGAGTGTGGGGTGTCAGTGTGGTCATGGACACTGCCCAGAGCAGAGTGTGGGGTGTCAGTGTGGGCATGGACAGTGCCCAGAGCAGAGTGCTGGGTGTCAGTGTGGGCATGGACAGTGCCCAGAGCAGAGCAGAGTGTGGGGTGTCAGTGTGGGCATGGACACTGCCCAGAGCAGAGTGTGGGGTGTCAGTGTGGGCATGGACAGTGCCCAGAGCAGAGTGTGGGGTGTCAGTGTGGGCATGGACAGTGCCCAGAGCAGAGTGCTGGGTGTCAGTGTGGGCATGGACAGTGCCCAGAGCAGAGCAGAGTGTGGGGTGTCAGTGTGGGCATGGACACTGCCCAGAGCAGAGTGTGGGGTGTCAGTGTGGGCATGGACAGTGCCCAGAGCAGAGTGTGGGGTGTCAGTGTGGGCATGGACAGTGCCCAGAGCAGAGTGTGGGGTGTCAGTGTGGGCATGGACAATGAATGCCCAGAGCAGAGTGTGGGGTGTCAGTGTGGGCATGGACAGTGCCAAGAGCAGAGTGTGGGGTGTCAGTGTGGGCATGGACAGTGCCCAGAGCAGAGTGTGGGGTGTCAGTGTGGGCATGGACACTGCCCAGAGCAGAGTGTGGGGTGTCAGTGTGGGCATGGACAGTGCCCAGAGCAGAGTGTGGGTGTCAGTGTGGGCATGGACAGTGCCCAGAGCAGAGTGTGGGGTGTCAGTGTGGGCATGGACAGTGCCCAGAGCAGAGTGTGGGGTGTCAGTGTGGGCATGGACAATGAATGCCCAGAGCAGAGTGTGGGGTGTCAGTGTGGGCATGGACAGTGCCCAGAGCAGAGTGTGGGGTGTCAGTGTGGGCATGGACAATGAATGCCCAGAGCAGAGTGTGGGGTGTCAGTGTGGGCATGGACAGTGCCCAGAGCAGAGTGTGGGGTGTCAGTGTGGGCATGGACAGTGGCCAGAGCAGAGTGTGGGGTGTCAGTGTGGGCATGGACAGTGCCCAGAGCAGAGTGTGGGGTGTCAGTGTGGGCATGGACAGTGCCCAGAGCAGAGTGTGGGGTGTCAGTGTGGGCATGGACACTGCCCAGAGCAGAGTGTGGGGTGTCAGTGTGGGCATGGACAGTGCCCAGAGCAGAGTGTGGGGTGTCAGTGTGGGCATGGACAATGAATGCCCAGAGCAGAGTGTGGGGTGTCAGTGTGGGCATGGACAGTGCCCAGAGCAGAGTGTGGGGTGTCAGTGTGGGCATGGACAGTGCCCAGAGCAGAGTGTGGGGTGTCAGTGTGGGCATGGACAGTGCCCAGAGCAGAGTGTGGGGTGTCAGTGTGGGCATGGACACTGCCCAGAGCAGAGCAGAGTGTGGGGTGTCAGTGTGGGCATGGACAGTGCCCAGAGCAGAGTGTGGGGTGTCAGTGTGGGCATGGACAATGAATGCCCAGAGCAGAGTGTGGGGTGTCAGTGTGGGCATGGACAGTGCCCAGAGCAGAGTGTGGGGTGTCAGTGTGGGCATGGACAGTGCCCAGAGCA
Source organism: Passer domesticus (assembly GCF_036417665.1). Taxonomy (NCBI): domain Eukaryota; kingdom Metazoa; phylum Chordata; class Aves; order Passeriformes; family Passeridae; genus Passer; species Passer domesticus. The sequence goes on from NC_087477.1 coordinate 83,686,756, forward strand.
GAGTGTGGGGTGTCAGTGTGGGCATGGACAGTGCCCAGAGCAGAGTGTGGGGTGTCAGTGTGGGCATGGACACTGCCCAGAGCAGAGTGTGGGGTGTCAGTGTGGGCATGGACACTGCCCAGAGCAGAGTGTGGGGTGTCAGTGTGGGCATGGACAGTGCCCAGAGCAGAGTGTGGGGTGTCAGTGTGGGCATGGACAGTGCCCAGAGCAGAGTGTGGGGTGTCAGTGTGGGCATGGACACTGCCCAGAGCAGAGTGTGGGGTGTCAGTGTGGGCATGGACAGTGCCCAGAGCAGAGTGTGGGGTGTCAGTGTGGGCATGGACAATGAATGCCCAGAGCAGAGTGTGGGGTGTCAGTGTGGGCATGGACAATGCCCAGAGCAGAGTGTGGGGTGTCAGTGTGGGCATGGACAGTGCCCAGAGCAGAGTGTGGGGTGTCAGTGTGGGCATGGACAGTGCCCAGAGCAGAGTGCTGGGTGTCAGTGTGGGCATGGACACTGCCCAGAGCAGAGTGCTGGGTGTCAGTGTGGGCATGGACAATGAATGCCCAGAGCAGAGTGTGGGGTGTCAGTGTGGGCATGGACAGTGCCCAGAGCAGAGTGTGGGGTGTCAGTGTGGGCATGGACAATGAATGCCCAGAGCAGAGTGTGGGGTGTCAGTGTGGGCATGGACAATGAATGCCCAGAGCAGAGTGTGGGGTGTCAGTGTGGGCATGGACAATGCCCAGAGCAGAGTGTGGGGTGTCAGTGTGGGCATGGACACTGCCCAGAGCAGAGTGTGGGGTGTCAGTGTGGGCATGGACAGTGCCCAGAGCAGAGTGTGGGGTGTCAGTGTGGGCATGGACACTGCCCAGAGCAGAGTGTGGGGTGTCAGTGTGGGCATGGACAGTGCCCAGAGCAGAGTGTGGGGTGTCAGTGTGGGCATGGACAGTGCCCAGAGCAGAGTGTGGGGTGTCAGTGTGGGCATGGACAGTGCCCAGAGCAGAGTGTGGGGTGTCAGTGTGGGCATGGACACTGCCCAGAGCAGAGTGTGGGGTGTCAGTGTGGGCATGGACACTGCCCAGAGCAGAGTGTGGGTGTCAGTGTGGGCATGGACAGTGCCCAGAGCAGAGTGTGGGGTGTCAGTGTGGGCATGGACAGTGCCCAGAGCAGAGTGTGGGGTGTCAGTGTGGGCATGGACAGTGCCCAGAGCAGAGTGTGGGGTGTCAGTGTGGGCATGGACAGTGCCCAGAGCAGAGTGTGGGGTGTCAGTGTGGGCATGGACAGTGCCCAGAGCAGAGTGTGGGGTGTCAGTGTGGGCATGGACAGTGCCCAGAGCAGAGTGTGGGGTGTCAGTGTGGGCATGGACACTGCCCAGAGCAGAGTGTGGGGTGTCAGTGTGGGCATGGACACTGCCCAGAGCAGAGTGTGGGGTGTCAGTGTGGGCATGGACAGTGCCCAGAGCAGAGTGCTGGGTGTCAGTGTGGGCATGGACAGTGCCCAGAGCAGAGCAGAGTGTGGGGTGTCAGTGTGGGCATGGACACTGCCCAGAGCAGAGTGTGGGGTGTCAGTGTGGGCATGGACAGTGCCCAGAGCAGAGTGTGGGGTGTCAGTGTGGGCATGGACAGTGCCCAGAGCAGAGTGCTGGGTGTCAGTGTGGGCATGGACAGTGCCCAGAGCAGAGCAGAGTGTGGGGTGTCAGTGTGGGCATGGACACTGCCCAGAGCAGAGTGTGGGGTGTCAGTGTGGGCATGGACAGTGCCCAGAGCAGAGTGTGGGGTGTCAGTGTGGGCATGGACAGTGCCCAGAGCAGAGTGTGGGGTGTCAGTGTGGGCATGGACAATGAATGCCCAGAGCAGAGTGTGGGGTGTCAGTGTGGGCATGGACAGTGCCCAGAGCAGAGTGTGGGGTGTCAGTGTGGGCATGGACAGTGCCCAGAGCAGAGTGTGGGGTGTCAGTGTGGGCATGGACACTGCCCAGAGCAGAGTGTGGGGTGTCAGTGTGGGCATGGACAGTGCCCAGAGCAGAGTGTGGGTGTCAGTGTGGGCATGGACAGTGCCCAGAGCAGAGTGTGGGGTGTCAGTGTGGGCATGGACAGTGCCCAGAGCAGAGTGTGGGGTGTCAGTGTGGGCATGGACAATGAATGCCCAGAGCAGAGTGTGGGGTGTCAGTGTGGGCATGGACAGTGCCCAGAGCAGAGTGTGGGGTGTCAGTGTGGGCATGGACAGTGGCCAGAGCAGAGTGTGGGGTGTCAGTGTGGGCATGGACAGTGCCCAGAGCAGAGTGTGGGGTGTCAGTGTGGGCATGGACAGTGCCCAGAGCAGAGTGTGGGGTGTCAGTGTGGGCATGGACACTGCCCAGAGCAGAGTGTGGGGTGTCAGTGTGGGCATGGACAGTGCCCAGAGCAGAGTGTGGGGTGTCAGTGTGGGCATGGACAGTGCCCAGAGCAGAGTGTGGGGTGTCAGTGTGGGCATGGACAGTGCCCAGAGCAGAGTGTGGGGTGTCAGTGTGGGCATGGACACTGCCCAGAGCAGAGTGTGGGGTGTCAGTGTGGGCATGGACAGTGCCCAGAGCAGAGTGTGGGGTGTCAGTGTGGGCATGGACAATGAATGCCCAGAGCAGAGTGTGGGGTGTCAGTGTGGGCATGGACACTGCCCAGAGCAGAGTGTGGGGTGTCAGTGTGGGCATGGACACTGCCCAGAGCAGAGTGTGGGGTGTCAGTGTGGGCATGGACAATGCCCAGAGCAGAGTGTGGGGTGTCAGTGTGGGCATGGACAGTGCCCAGAGCAGAGTGTGGGGTGTCAGTGTGGGCATGGACAGTGCCCAGAGCAGAGTGTGGGGTGTCAGTGTGGGCATGGACACTGCCCAGAGCAGAGTGTGGGGTGTCAGTGTGGGCATGGACAGTGCCCAGAGCAGAGTGTGGGGTGTCAGTGTGGGCATGGACAATGAATGCCCAGAGCAGAGTGTGGGGTGTCAGTGTGGGCATGGACAATGCCCAGAGCAGAGTGTGGGGTGTCAGTGTGGGCATGGACACTGCCCAGAGCAGAGTGTGGGGTGTCAGTGTGGGCATGGACAGTGCCCAGAGCAGAGTGTGGGGTGTCAGTGTGGGCATGGACACTGCCCAGAGCAGAGTGTGGGGTGTCAGTGTGGGCATGGACAGTGCCCAGAGCAGAGTGTGGGGTGTCAGTGTGGGCATGGACAGTGCCCAGAGCAGAGTGTGGGGTGTCAGTGTGGGCATGGACAGTGCCCAGAGCAGAGTGTGGGGTGTCAGTGTGGGCATGGACACTGCCCAGAGCAGAGTGTGGGGTGTCAGTGTGGGCATGGACAGTGCCCAGAGCAGAGTGTGGGGTGTCAGTGTGGGCATGGACAGTGCCCAGAGCAGAGTGTGGGGTGTCAGTGTGGGCATGGACAGTGTCCAGAGCAGAGTGTGGGGTGTCCCTCCCGTGTGACAAACACCAGGGCAGGAGGGAGCAGCCCCAGGCGGTGCCAGGGGAGGTCTGGGTTGGGTGTTGGGGAAGATCCCTGCCCCAAAGGGGTGTCAGCCTGGGGCAGGGAGTGCTGGAGGCTCGTGTGGGGCTGGCAGGGCTGGGCTGGGCTGCACTGAGAAACCAGGGTGTGTTTCTGCTGTCCTGGCAGATCAGGTGGCTGCCATCAGTTGTCTGGGGAGATCTCTTTCCCTTCTCTCCCTGGGTGTTTGCTTTGTTCTCTGTGTTCTGCTGTGGGGTGTTCTCAGTGCTCTGTGGGCCACAGTGACATAAGGAGAGCTAGCCTGGATGTTGAAGGCACTTCAGAACCCAGTAATGTTCATATTTCTGCCCATGAGCTGCAGCCTGGTTCAGAGCTGCTTCTCAACTCTCCAATTCATGGCTCTGTGTGCTGTGGGGGTGGCTGTAGTTGTTCAGCTTTATTTCTGTCTTCACCCCTCTTTATGTATTTAGCAGCAGAAGCGATGTGTTGAATTTCAGGAAGAAAAACGTTGTTGAATTTCCTTCATTTGATTTAAATCATGTGGGAGCCCTCAGAGATGATTACACTCATTTAGTAAATCCTTGCTCCTGCCTGGTTCTGTGCCCTGGCACAGCCAGTGCTGCTGTGGGGCAGTTTCTCACCCGGGTTATCTCCTCGGGTGCTCTCTGGAGTGGGGGTTAGAGCTGGAATGATGCAGCAGTGTGCTGCTGCTCCCCTGGCAGGCCCTGCACAGGAGGGGTTATTCCTGGCTGGGTTATCCAGGGAGCTGCCCCTGGAGCTCGGGGAGGCACAGCTGAGGCTGGAGAGCCTGCTGGCTGGGAAGTGTCCAGGAGGGAATGAGCTTTGCTGAAGGTTATGGTGGGGTCCCCATCCCTGGAGGTGTGCAGGGAAGGGCTGGAGGTGGCACCCAGAGCTCTGGGCAGGGGACACGGGGGCAGTGGGCACAGGAGAGCTCCTGCAGCCCCAGGGACCCCAGGGCTCCATCGTGCTCTTACTTCAGTGCCTCAGGCATGGTTGGCTGCTGATCCTCTGCAGAGCATCACACTGGGATAAAGGCAGTGCAGGGGGAATGCAGAACTTATGCAAAACTTGGCATTTGGCTTTCTTTGAAGGAAATTTTGGATGGGTAAACTCCAAAGGAGTCTTAGCTCTTTTTCTGGTGTGATTTTTGTGGAATATATTGGTGCTGTAGAATCCCAGGATGGTTTGGGTGGAGGGGACCTTAAATTCCATCCTGTGCCACCCTTGACATGGGATAAATGAATCCCAGAATGGTTTGAGTTTGGAGGGACCCTAAATCCCACCAGTGCCACCCCTGCCATGGCAGGGACACCTCCCACTGTCCCAGGCTGCTCCCAGTGTCCAGCCTGGCCTGGGCACTGCCAGGGATCCAGGGGCAGCCACAGCCAATCTGAGAATTCCAGCCCAGCCCCTGCCCACCCTCCCAGCCAGCAATTCCTTGCCCAGATCCCAGCCCAGTCTGCCCTTTCCCTGTGTCCTGTCCCTGCAGGCCTTGGCCCCAGTCCCTAGCTGAACCAGTCTGGGGGCCCTGGGCACGGTCCCAGTGGTGTGCCAAGGGCTGATCAGTTCAAATGCCCACGCTGGGCTGGGGAGTTGCTGGCTCTGCTGGCATTGCAGCTGGCTGCTGCAGAGCTGGGGTGCTGGGATTGCTCCCTGGTTTCAGGGCTCTTGGCTCGTTGGGTGCTGGTTTTCCAGGGCTGGTGCCTTCCTGGGGGGATCAGGATTGGTTGTGAGGTTTCCTTTCACAGGCAGTCTCTGGGTGTGATGCTGCAGGTGTTTTCTGTGGTGCAGTGGAGAATTCCTGACTAATTACAAATATATTCCTTTCTCTTTCTCTCTCTTCATCTCCCTTGCACCACCCACCCCCAAACCAAGCCCCTTCCTCTGCCAGCCCCAGGAGCACTGCAGGCACTTCTGGAGTTTAGGGGCATTTGGGGAAGAAATGGTGACAAACTGAGGTGGAAATGGGAATTAGCAAACCTGGCTGGAGCTGGAGTGTTCTGTAGTATTCTCTGGCATCCTGTGTTTCTCCTTCCTTACGCAAGAAGGAAGGGTATTCCTGTTACATCTGTGAGGGGCATGCTGCAAACCCCTCTGGTGCTGATGAAGTGTTTATTCCAGCTCGGGGTTCACCTGCTCGTCCAGCTGGAGAGCCCTTGGCTTGTGGGAGTTCTCTGTGTTTGTCTCTCACCACGTGTGGGCAGAGAGAAACGGGATTTTGGGGCATCCCATAAACAGTGTGCGTCCTGGGGCTCAGGGAAACGGGATTTTGGAACATCCATAAACAGTGTGTGTCCTGGGGCTCAGGGAAACGGGATTTTGGAACATCCCATAAACAGTGTGCGTCCTGGGGCTCAGGGAAACGGGATTTTGGAATATCCCATAAACAGTGTGTGTCCTGGGGCTCAGGGAAACGGGATTTTGGGGCATCCCATAAACAGTGTGCATCCTGGGGGCTCAGGGAAACGGGATTTTGGAACATCCCATAAACAGTGTGCATCCTGGGGGCTCAGAGAACAGGATTTTGGGGCATCCATAAACAGTGTGCATCCTGGGGGCTCAGGGAAACGGGATTTTGGAATATCCCATAAACAGTGTGCATCCTGGGGGCTCAGGGAAACGGGATTTTGGAATATCCCATAAACAGTGTGCATCCTGGGGGCTCAGAGAACAGGATTTTGGGGCATCCATAAACAGTGTGCATCCTGGGGGCTCAGGGAAACAGGATTTTGGAATATCCCATAAACAGTGTGCATCCTGGGGCTCAGGGAAACGGGATTTTGGAACATCCCATAAACAGTGTGCATCCTGGGGCTCAGGGAAACGGGATTTTGGAACATCCCATAAACAGTGTGCATCCTGGGGGCTCAGAGAAATGGGATTTTGGAACATCCCATAAACAGTGTGCATCCTGGGGCTCAGAGAACAGGATTTTGGGGCATCCATAAACAGTGTGCATCCTGGGGCTCAGAGAACAGGATTTTGGGGCATCCATAAACAGTGTGCATCCTGGGGCTCAGGGAAACGGGATTTTGGAATATCCCATAAACAGTGTGCATCCTGGGGCTCAGGGAAACGGGATTTTGGGGCATCCCATAAACAGTGTGCATCCTGGGGGCTCAGGGAAACGGGATTTTGGAACATCCCATAAACAGTGTGCATCCTGGGGGCTCAGAGAACAGGATTTTGGGGCATCCATAAACAGTGTGCATCCTGGGGGCTCAGGGAAACGGGATTTTGGAATATCCCATAAACAGTGTGCATCCTGGGGGCTCAGGGAAACGGGATTTTGGAATATCCCATAAACAGTGTGCATCCTGGGGGCTCAGAGAACAGGATTTTGGGGCATCCATAAACAGTGTGCATCCTGGGGGCTCAGGGAAACAGGATTTTGGAATATCCCATAAACAGTGTGCATCCTGGGGCTCAGGGAAACGGGATTTTGGAACATCCCATAAACAGTGTGCATCCTGGGGCTCAGGGAAACGGGATTTTGGAACATCCCATAAACAGTGTGCATCCTGGGGGCTCAGAGAAATGGGATTTTGGAACATCCCATAAACAGTGTGCATCCTGGGGCTCAGAGAACAGGATTTTGGGGCATCCATAAACAGTGTGCATCCTGGGGCTCAGGGAAACGGGATTTTGGAATATCCCATAAACAGTGTGCATCCTGGGGGCTCAGGGAAACGGGATTTTGGAATATCCCATAAACAGTGTGCGTCCTGGGGCTCAGGGAAACGGGATTTTGGAATATCCCATAAACAGTGTGCATCCTGGGGGCTCAGGGAAACGGGATTTTGGAACATCCCATAAACAGTGTGCATCCTGGGGGCTCAGAGAACAGGATTTTGGGGCATCCATAAACAGTGTGCATCCTGGGGGCTCAGGGAAACGGGATTTTGGAATATCCCATAAACAGTGTGCATCCTGGGGCTCAGAGAAACGGGATTTTGGAACATCCCATAAACAGTGTGCATCCTGGGGCTCAGGGAAACGGGATTTTGGAACATCCCATAAACAGTGTGTGTCCTGGGGCTCAGAGAAACGGGATTTTGGAACATCCCATAAACAGTGTGCATCCTGGGGCTCAGAGAAACGGGATTTTGGAACATCCCATAAACAGTGTGCATCCTGGGGCTCAGGGAAATGGGATTTTGGGGCATCCATAAACAGTGTGCATCCTGGGGCTCAGGGAAACGGGATTTTGGAATATCCCATAAACAATTTGTGGGTCCCACTCCAATGCATCTCTGCCAGTTCTATTTCTCCAAAGTGTCCAGTCTCATTTGCAAAGCCATCCTTTAAAACTTGTGTCCAGCTCCATTTCTCAGTGTCTGTCCTGTTCCCTGGCATTTCTGAGTCAGCATTTCTTGTCTCAGTTTGCACACTGGGGGAGCCTTGTGTCAGGCTCTGAGAATTCCCTACAAATCCATTTCCCACATTTCCCCCTCTCTCTTGAATGGAAAAAAAATCCATTTCCCACACCTGGTGGGGAGAAGGTGTTCCGCTGCTTTTCCAGGCAGGAATCCCATTCCACTTCAATTCCTGCCCTCAAAGTATGGAGATATTTATACATCATAATAGAGAAATCAACCTGGGCTTGTTTGAAGATATTTACATAAGATGCCTTTTAAAATATAGTTTAAATCATTAATATAAATAAAATCGAGTCTTAATGAAATAATAAATAAGCATGAAAATAAATTTAAAATAAAGTAAACATTAATATAAATAAACATTAAAATGAACATGAAAATAAGCATTAAAAAGAAATTTAAGATAGTACTGGGAAGCCCAGCAAGGCCGGGCTGTGAAGCAGGCAGGGTGACGCCAGGAGCTGACCATGGTGCTGAGTTCGGGGTTTATTTATTATACAACGGGCATTTACACGGAATGGGGAATGGGGGGTCTGTGTCCCCCAAAGGGACTGGCTGTGTGCACGCAGTGGTGTGAGGTGTGGGGCTGAAGTGGGGAGGGGGCTGCCTGCTGCAGTGCTTGTGAGTCCTGAGGGGCTGGAGCCCAGCCCTCCTCCTGGGGATGGCCTGACTATTCCGTGTATTCCGTGTATTCCATTGTCCCTGGGGCTGAGCACACACTGAAGTACAATAATCTGTGTTTTTAACTGGCAAATGATCCCTTTTAGCCCATTGCCAGCACTGCCCCTGCCCCGCTTGGAGGGAGGAGCTGCAGCAGCAGGATCCAGGAGTGCAGGAGCACTGGGGTATCCCTGGGAGCACTGGGGTATCCCTGGGGTGTCTCTGAGGTCAGCCATCCCTGGGGCGTCCCTGAGACATCCCTGGGAGCAAAGGGGTGTCCGTGGAAGCAGTGAGGTGTCCCTGGGGGCAGTGTGGTGTCCCTAGGATCAGCCATCCCTGGGTGTCCCTGGGAGCAGTGGGGTGTCCCTGGGGTGTCCCTGGGGGCAGGGGCTGTCCCTGGGATCAGCCATCCCTGGGTGTCCCTGGGAGCAGTGGGGTGTCCCTGGGGTGTCCCTGGGAGCAGTGGGGTGTCCCTGGGGTGTCCCTGGGGGCAGGGGCTGTCCCTGGGATCAGCCATCCCTGGGTGTCCCTGGGGTGTCCCTGGGATCAGCCACCCCTCAGTAGAGTGCTGCTGCCAGGGTGTGTGCTGAGCTGGTCCGGCCTGGGCTGAGCATTAATTACGTGGTTGCCATTAACAGGAGGTGCTGTATGTGGAGGGCAGGCCTTGCACTGTGGTGCAGTCTCAGGGGATGTGCTGGATGTGCTGCCAGGTGTTGAATTGCTCTGAGAATTCCCTCAGCTCTCAGGTGTCCAGAGGCTGAGCATTATCAGCCTGGTCTGAATCAAAAAGCTGCAATTCCAGCTGTCTGTGCAAAAGCTGTGGCTCACAGCAGCCCTGTGGGAAGGAGCTGTGAGGACACAGGGCAGCCCTGGGCTGGGGAAGGAGCTGTGAGGACACAGGGCAGCCCTGGGCTGGGGAAGGAGCTGTGAGGACACAGGGCAGCCCTGTGGGAAGGAGCTGTGAGGACACAGGGCAGCCCTGTGGGAAGGAGCTGTGAGGACACAGGGCAGCCCTGGGCTGTGGGGAGGAGTGTGAGGCTCACACAGCTGCCTGTGCCCACAGCTGTCAGCTGCAGTCAGGCCTGGGGACCCTTTAATTTTGGTTACAAGGCATTATATACTTTGCTGAGCATCTTAATACAGCAGAACCAATCTATACCTTGACTTTTACCTATAGCCTATCATAACTCCTGTAATTACCATATCCATGTCACTATTCTCCAGTCACTAAATGTTAGTACATTACAGTTTAAGCTAGAAATTGTCTTTCAGTTTTCTTGCAGTGAAAAATTCTGAGACCCTTTTTTTACTTGCAACATCTGCTGACTTGTTTGCCTGTGCTATCTTTCTGCTTGGTGAAAACATCTTCTTGTTTGGGGTAGGTTTATCCTTTTTTCTAAGTGATAAAACCCCCTTCTAATTAACACACCCTTTGTCTCCTTGGTTATCCAGTAAGACTGGCTCAGCAATTTTTTCTTCTGTATCAAAACTTGCTTCCATCTCTATTCCTTTTTCAGATTCTGCACTCAAAAATCTTTCTGCTAAGCATCCATATCTGTGAGACTTTCTTGTCCCACTTTCATCCTTGCTCACAATGATGATGATGATGATGACGGAGCAGTGTTTCCTCCCCCAGGAGCCGTGGTTCTGGCTGGCAGCAGAGCTGGGGAGCAGCTGCTCCTGGGACACCAAGCTGGGCCTGAGCTGTGCCAGGAGGGAGCTGTCGGAGCTGCCCACGCTGGAGGAAGGGCTGCTGTCCTCAGCAGAAGCTTCTGGAGCTCCAGCCTCACCCCTGGGTATGTCCAAAGGGATTGCTGCTCAATGGATCTTTCACTGCTCAGGCAGTCCCAGCCTGCATTTGACCTTCCTTCAGTGAGACATGAGGTTTGTGGAGTGTGTTTGGGTGATTTTGTCATCAAAGCCCCCCTCAAGATGAGCTGCAGGGTTTGTGTGCCTTGCCTGGATCCTCTGACATGAACAGGGTCCTTTTGTGCAGGTAAAGCTGTGCTTTGTTTTCCTGTGAGTTCAGAACGAGCCTGAGTGCAGCTGCCACCCCTGGCAGTGTCCAGGGCCTCTGGCAGGTGTCCATGGCAGGGGCAGGAATGGAATATCTCTGAAATATCTGTAAATTCCCCTCCACCCCAGCCAGTCCATGGTTCCTCACTGCTGCCCCTGGTTTGGGTGCAGTTTCTGTTCTGCTGCTGGGATTTGCAGTGCTAACACTCCAGCCAAGGCCACTGCTGCTTCCCATCCCAGCAGTCAGTCAGAGAAGGCTTGAGATGCACCAGCATTTATTGTTTCACCTTTGTGCTTCCTTGCTTCCATTCATTTCCAGGTGGAGCCAGAGCCCCCTGGTCAAACACAGCCTGGAAATGCAGTTTCTCAGCCCAGGGCTTCTTTTTGCATTGATCCCTGTGCAGAGCCAGGGTCCCTGCCCATGAGGATATTCCCTTTTTGACTCACCTTTCCAGGGAGTGCCTGCAGTTGGTGAATGGAGGTGCCTGTCACTGCACAGTGGTGTTTCTTCACAAGCACACACAATTCCTGAGGCAGAAAACATAATTGTGGTATTTTCTGTTTTGTGCTTGCAGTTAAGTGCACCTTGAGCTGTGCAGTTTGCCATTCCCTGCCTGTGTGCAGCTGCTTTGGGGTTTTGTTTGGAGTTAAACACCACTTGAAGGGCATGGAGTTAAAACTGCCTTGGGAATTTCTTCACAGCAGCTCCTGAGGGGTTTATGAATTTGACTTTTATTTTTTTAATGCAAAGGTTTTGGTCGTTTCCATCAGTTTTTGAGATGATTTTGCTCCATCCTTGGTGAAGGAGCCTGCATGAGGAGAAGGAACATCTTGGGTGGATTCTGGTTCATCCCAAACCCTCGAGGCTCAGTCCCTGCCACTGTGGGTGTCACCCTGGTGGCTGTCCCTGGTGTCTGTAACACTTACTGCAAAGGTTAAATTGCCTTTTGGTAACTTCTGGTTCTGCCCCTCCTGCCAGGTCTGTTTTACACAACCCAGGGCAGGTGGAGAGGGGAGAGGGAGCACAGCACAGGCTGGCTTCACTCACAGCACCAGGGAGCTGCTGCCTGCTGAGCATTTGCAGCCCCTGGGAGATGTTTTGGAAGGGTTTTTCTCCTTCATGGAATGGAAGCCATCCTGGGCTGCCTCAGAGCTGGGTCTGCAGGAAGTGTGGTGGTTAAAAGCTGTGTGTGCATCACAGGCACTTGGTGGAGAGTGAATAAATCCCATTTCTGTAGGAAAGGAGGTTCAGAGCTCAGGAAGTGGGAGGACACGGAGGGTTGGCTGTGCCTTGTCCCTGCCACCCTCTGGGCAGGATTCCTGTGCTTCAGGTGCCTTAGAGCCCTTTTCCCCACTGTTGTTATTTGCAGAACTGGAAGCCATTTAATCAAGGAAAACTTCTTGATATTTGTGCAGCTTTGAGTTTGCAGTGCAGCTGGAATTAAGGAGCAAGCAAAGGCTCTGTGGTGTGCTAAAAGCTGTGAGAAGCCTCTCCTGTGCTGTTTGATCTGCTGCTCTCTGGGGATGGGCTGCAGGCTTTGTGTGTGCTCTGAATTCCCAGGTACAGGAGCAGAGCTGGGAGGGAAGGAAGCCCTAGCTGCAGTACTCACTTATTTCTTCTTCTCCTCCTCACAAAGTGTCTTGGATTTCGTGTCAGGAGGGGAGGAGTGACAATGACAGTTGTACTGAAGTGCTCCTGCTGCTCTGTGGAACAGCTTGACAGAGCCGAGGCTTTGTTTTTGTTTTGCCTTCCTTTTTTATCCCCCAAATGGCAGCTTGACTGTGGCATTCAGCTTGTCAGCAGGCTGGGGGAACGAGCCACAGGCCCGCTCTGCCTGCTCGCTGAGCTGCTCTGAGCAGGCTTTTGGCCTTCAGAGTGACAGCAGGAAAAATCCCAGATTTGACCCCAGGAGCTCAGGGGGAGCAGCACTGACATCACTGCCTGCTTCCAGCCTGGGCTGCTGCTCCAGGCCTGGCCCTGGCTGAGCACAGCCACCCGAGCCCTCCTGGGCATCCCAAGTGTGCCCCAGGGACCGTCCTGGTCATCCCAGGTGTGCCCCAGGGACCGTCCTGGTCATCCCAGGTGTGCCTCAGGAACCCTCCTGGGCATCCCAGGTGTGCCCCAGGACCCTCCTGGGCATCCCAGGTGTGCCCCAGGGACTGTCCTGGGCATCCCAGGTGTGCCTGCCCCAGGATCTACCCTGAGCATCCCAGGTGTGCCCCAGGGACTGTCCTGGGCATCCCAGGTGTGCCCCAGGGACTGTCCTGGTCATCCCAGGTGTGCCCCAGGAACTGTCCTGGGCATCCCAGGTGTGCCCCAGGGACCCTCCTGGGCATCCCAGGTGTGCCCCAGGGACTGTCCTGGGCATCCCAGGTGTGCCCCAGGAACCCTCCTGGGCATCCCAGGTGTGCCCCAGGAACTGTCCTGGGCATCCCAGGTGTGCCCCAGGGACCGTCCTGGGCATCCCAGGTGTGCCCCAGGGACTGTCCTGGTCATCCCAGGTGTGCCCCAGGGACCGTCCTGGTCATCCCAGGTGTGCCTCAGGAACCCTCCTGGGCATCCCAGGTGTGCCCCAGGGACCGTCCTGGGCATCCCAGGTGTGCCCCAGGAACTGTCCTGGGCATCCCAGGTGTGCCCCAGGGACCGTCCTGGGCATCCCAGGTGTGCCCCAGGGACTGTCCTGGGCATCCCAGGTGTGCCCCAGGACCCTCCTGGGCATCCCAGGTGTGCCCCAGGAACTGTCCTGGGCATCCCAGGTGTGCCTCAGGAACCCTCCTGGGTATCCCAGGTGTGCCCCAGGAACTGTCCTGGGCATCCCAGGTGTGCCCCAGGAACTGTCCTGGGCATCCCAGGTGTGCCCCAGGACCCTCCTGGGCATCCCAGGTGTGCCCCAGGGACTGTCCTGGGCATCCCAGGTGTGCCCCAGGGACTGTCCTGGGCATCCCAGGTGTGCCTCAGGAACCCTCCTGGGCATCCCAGGTGTGCCCCAGGGACTGTCCTGGGCATCCCAGGTGTGCCCCAGGAACTGTCCTGGGCATCCCAGGTGTGCCCCAGGGACTGTCCTGGGCATCCCAGGTGTGCCCCAGGGACTGTCCTGGGCATCCCAGGTGTGCCCCAGGAACCCTCCTGAGCATCCCAGGTGTGCCCCAGGAACCCTTCTGGGCATCCCAAATGTGCTCCAGAATCCCTTCTGATCTTCCCAAATGTGCCCCAGATCTACCCTGAGCATCCTAAATGTGCCAGCAGGAACTGTCCTGAGCATCCCAAATGTGCCTGCCCCAGGATCCCTCCTGGGCATCCCAAATGTGCCCCAGATCCACCCTGGGCATCCCTGACATGCCCCCAGGGTCCCTCCTGAGCATCCCCAATGTGCCTGCCCCAGATCCACCCTGAGCACCCCAAATGTGCTCCAGGGTGCCTCTGGAGCCCCCCAGCTGTGCCCTCCCTGTGCCCTCTGCTGAGGGTCTGTGCCCTGAGGTTTTTGTGCTTGGCCAATCCCTGCCTCACCTTGAGCCTCTCAGGAGGACTTTGGGGTTTCTGGAGCTCCCTGGAGGGCAGGGCAGGGCAGGGATGGCTCCTGAAGGGGCTCAGTGCTGTGGAGTTTCCTGCTCATGGGGGATGTTCAGTCACTTTTTCATCTCTTTGGGCTTCTTCAGACAAATGTCGAGTGGCACTTAGGTGTTTGTTGGTATAACAGAGCCTGGAAGCACTCATTTATCAGGCAAATGTTGTGATTTATGGGCCCTGTGTATGTGTCTGTATATGCACATTTACTTTATTAATCTATGTACACAAAAGATTAGCAACAGCTGCTTTTGACAGCTTTGTTTCCCAATTATTTACTGCTCCTTCCCTTAGTCCTCTTTGTTTTTTTCATTTCAAAAGCACACCCAGATTTTTTGTGTGTGGAAAAAGCTTTTCTTTAATCACTCCTGCTTTTCAATTTAGCTTGAAAATACATTTTCATTCAAAGTGGAGAAGTTAAGCTGAAATCAGAAAAGCTTGTCTTCCTCCTCTCTTGCATGACTAAAAATAAGGTGCCAGTTCTGCCACATGAAATGTGTCATGATGGGAGCTGACAAGTCTGATTTGATAACTGCAATTAATATTATTTGTTCACTAATGCCATGTTAAATAGAAAACAAGATTTGGGAGGGGGAAAAGTCCATCTAACAGAGCTGAGAGAGTTCAGATTCCAGCTTGCTTAATGTTTCTTAAAAAACACTGGTTTGCATGCTTGATGCAGTTCTGTATGCAAATGAATCTGCTCAGCATTCCCAAGTGTAACAGTGAGAAATTCCTGGAGTGAACGTGTGCTGGGTGGGCCAAATGCACTGGAAATCCTGTGTGCTCCCAGTTAATTGTTGGGAATTGGGAATGTAAATCAGGCTCTGTCAGTGCCAGCCCTGAGCAAACCCCTCTGATCTCTGGCTGTATGGGAGGGATGTGGGGGACATCACAGGGATCAGCTCAGACTCCTGTTCCTGATTTTAAAGCAGGATTCAGAGTTATTAAATCCTGTCACTGCCCCGATACCATCCCTGCCCCAATCCTCACTGCCCCAATTTCAATCCCATCTCTGCCCCAATCCCAATCCCATCTCTGCCCCAATCCCAATCCCATCTCTGCCCCAATTCCCCAATCCCTCACTGTCCCAGTCCCATCTCTGCCCCAATCCCCTCGTTGCCCCAGTCCCAACCCCATCCCTGCCGCAACCCCATCCCTGCCCCAATGCCAGTCTCATCCCTGCCCCATCCCTCTCTGCCCCATCCCTCTCTGCCCCAAATCCCATCCCTGCTCCATCCCTCCCTGCCCCATCCCTCCCTGCCCCAATCCCATCCCAGCCCCAATCCCATCCCAGCCCCAATCCCATCCCTGCCCCAATCCCTCCCTGCCCCGATCCCTTCCTGCCCCAATCCTGCCCCACCCCTCCGTGCCCGATCCCGCTGTTCCCCCCAGGGCTGCCCCCTGTGAGCCCCTCGGGGGTGTGCTGTGTGTGGAGCAGGCCCTGAGAGCTGCTGTGTTACAAAGCAGTTTTGGGTGCTTCCCTCCTTGGCTCTGCTCCCCTGTGCTGCTGTCTGCTCCTGTCCTTTCTCACACTCTGACACCCGTGTGTCAGAATTCATTTTGCCCTCCAGCTCTGGGCTGAGCCCTCTGGAATTCCTGCTGCTGTCACACTGCTCAGGGACAGCTGTTTACTCCTATTTCTTTAAGATACATCTCATTTCCTTTCTCTAAGCTTCCAAAAAAGCATTTAAATAATATTTGGTATTGCAAATTCAGTTATTCTACCTGGGTAATTATCCTCTCACTACCTAGAGTTCTAAAGTAATTAAAAAATGTTGATTGGAAATATTAAATTAAAAATTAATGAGCAAGGTTGACTTGTGGTTGGCTGTCCCTGGTCAGGTGATGCAGTGTGGGTGGAGAAGCCTCAGGCTGGAGCTGCTGGAATGAAAACTGGATTTTTTGTGTGTAATGATCATTTTTCTGATGTGATTGTGTTCCTCTAAGTGCTGCAGACTGTGGCTTGTCTGAGTAGTTGGAAACTAATGAGCCTAAATTAAAAAAGTGGCATTTCTGGGTTAGAAAGTCACTCCCTTGACCACAAATAGCTCTTTCCATTTAAAAATAAAAGCTTGCTTAGAATACTGGAAGTATTGTTTTGCACCCCTCAGACATGTCTGTAGTTATTTACACTTCTCAGACACCAGCTTAGAGTTAAAAAAAGGAGAACCCCCCCCAAACATACAGTTATATCTAAATCCCACAGATAATTCCATATATATTAGAGTTGTTTTACTCTCAGGGTATAAACAATTTCCATTTGTTTTGTAAGTAATGAACTGGAAAAAACCACCAAGTACCTCAAAGAGCAAAGAAATGCAGGATAGAAACTAAAATTGCTGCAGCAATCATCACTGTCTGCTGGGTTTGATTATTGCTTGAACCTGGATCCCTCAGGAAAACAATGGCACACAGCCTTTGCTGGAAGCAGCTTATGGAAAAGCAGAGTAGGGAAGGAGCTGTGGGATGCTTGGGCTGCAGAGTGAAAGGTGGTGGGGACAAATCCCTGTGGGATCCCACCTGGCAGTCAGGGAGGTGCTGCCTGGGCTGAGCAGGCTGGGCATGGCACAGGAGGAGATTTGGGATGAGTTTGGGATGGCAGTGCCAGGGTGAGTGGCTGCAGACCTGGCTTTGGTGTGGGCTGAGAAAGCTGAGTTTAGTCCTGGAGGGAGGAGGCTCCGGGGTCTGGGGTGGGATCCCCTCCCCTCCCTGCAGCTGGGGTGTGGGGCTGGGGTCTCTGGAGTCTGAGGCTGGGGTCTCTGGGGGTCTTTGGGGGTGTGCAACTGGGATCTTTGGGATGTGGGGCTGGGGTCTCTGGGGATGTAGGACTGGGATCTTTGGGGATGTCATGCTGGAATCATTGGGAATGTGCAGCCGGGATCTTTGGGGATATGGGGCTGGTATCATTGGGATTGTGGAGCTGGGGTCTTTGGGTATCTTTGGGGATGTGAGGCTGGTATCTTTGGGAATGTGGGGCTTGGGTCTTTGGAAATCTGAAGCTGGGGTCATTGGGGATGTGGGGCTGGGGTCTTTAGGTCTGTGAGGCTGGGGTCTTTGAGGATCTTAGGGGCTGTGAGGCTGGGGTCTTTGGGACCGTGAGGCTGGGATCTTAGGGACTGTGAGGCTAGCTGCCAGCTCTCAATGCCCTGTTGGTGTTTTCTCTCCCAGATATCCAGGAGAGCAGATTCTCCCCCTGCCTGCCCCTGCTGCTGAGCCCAGGCCTGGCTGAGACGTTCCTGCAGGGATCCCAGCTGGATTTCCTTCCCCTGAGGTGGGATGGGGCTCCTGGGGCTGGTTCTGGGCTCAGAAATGGGGTTTGGGGTGTGTGGAGAGGAGGCACCGCTGGGTTTTGCCTTCAGGAGAGTTTGAGCCAGGGAAAAGCAGGAGCAGGCTCTTCTGAGCTTGTCATGCTGAGGTACCTGGGGAAAATGGGAAAATGAGCAACTCCACCCTCTTCAACATCTCTTAGACTCTGGAATAAACTTCATGAAACTCTGGGGACAAAGATCGGGTTTCTGTATTTACAGGAGTAAACCATACATGGGCAGTGTTGTGGTTTGTGGATGCTGGAGCCATGTGTGGAATTTACAGTACAAGTTTGGGGTTAAAATGCATAAAGAAAGAGCTGTTCCAGTAAAAGGCTTTGTCACCTTCATTCCGAGGTGCTCTGCTTGCATGGAATAATATTTATTAGGGTTTGATGGTATGTTTAATAGAAAGGAACTATTAATTAAGCAATCCCCAGTATGAGAATTAGAACTTTATAGGAATTTGTTGCTTATCTGAGACCTGGCTGCTTTTATATACTTTAAAAAATAATTGATATAATGAACTGAAGTAGGTGATTTATATTAAAAAATCACAGGCAAGCTGAGATATGTGTAAGCACATGTTGCATATTTTACGTAGCTAATTTTATTAATTTATGTAACTAATAACAGCCTGTCAGTAAAAAATGTTTCAGTCCTAAACAGGTTGAAAAATATTGCCATACTAAGTAAAAATTGATATTATTATAATATTATTTTTGAGCCTTTGTTTTATAGGAGATTTTTGATATTTCTTTGCATTCCTTCAGGTTTTGCCCCTTTAGGGGAGGCATTTATGGGTATTTGTGTGAATATTGCTAACCCCCAGTTGTCACTGAAGTTCTTTTGCCTCTGACTTAAGCCAGAGATGTTGGAATAAAAGAAATGATCAGAAATTCCCTTTTCTTGCAGAGGAATCCCGGATGTTTCTGGAGCATTCCTGGAGTGTTCAGAGCCTCCCCAGGTCCATGGCAGCGCATCCCTGAGGGGCCCAGCCCTTCCCAGTCCATCCCAGCCCGTGGGACAGGCGGATCCTGGAGCTGCCCCCCGGGCTGGGGAGCCCCTGGGCAGCCAGGGGGACAGTGGGGACAGTGACAGTGGCACTGAGCAGGAGGCACCAGCCCCCCCAGCACAGCCAGCTCCCGAGGAGGGGCTGGCAAAGGGGCTGGAGCAGCCCTGGGGCACAGCTGGGAAGGATGGACACTGCTCTGGTCACTCCTGTGGCCACTCCTCCCAGGACAGTGATGGCCCAGCTGCTGGCTCTGAGCTGTCAGAGGGCAACAAGGAGTCCCCGGGGCAGGAGGAATCCTCCTCCTCCTCCTCCTCTTCCTCCTCCTCCTCGGGAAGCTCCTCGTACACAACTGCACTGACCAAATTCTCTGAGAGAAGTGAAAGGGGGGTGCAGCCGGAGAAGGTGAAGGTGCTGGGGAGTGCAGCAGCAGCCCTGGAGAAACTGGAGAAGGGAAAGAAGGTGCCTGAGCTTGGCTGGTCAGATAACTTCTGTGATGGCCTGAGGAAAGGCCGTGCCAAAACCTCGGGTGCTCAAGGTGTTCTCTGTGCAGCAGCCTCTGGGGCAGGCAGGGGAGGGCTGCAGGAGCCTGGGGTGCAGCCCAGGGGCTCCCGGGGGCTCCCAGCTGCTCCTGAGGAGCTGCAGGGAGCTCTGCTGGACCAGCAGCAGCCAGCAGGGAGGCTGGGGACGCTGAGCCAGCCCCAGGACACTGCCCCGTGCCCTGGGCATTCCCCAGAGCCTGCAGGGAGCAGGGCTGAGCTGACTGCCTCTGACTGCTCCATAGAGAGGGGCCACAAGGCCACAGAGATCTCCCCTTCCTTCAGCCTGGGGGGTGAGGGCTCCTTCTCCCTGCACCTGGCTCATCCCAACTTCCAGTCCACTCCAGGGGTGCTCCTCAAGAGAGCTGGGAAGGCAGAAGGACCTGCTGGAGTCCTGGTGATCCCTTCGGAGCTTCAAGGCTCTCCTTGCTGTCCCAGTGAAGAAGCCCCAGGGAAGCCCCCTGCCCCTGGGTCCTCTGGGGAGCAGCACCCTCCCCAGAGTGCTGTGGAAGAGACCTGTGGGCGTTTGGAGTCCTTGAGGCTGGAGTCCCCCTGCCCTGGCAGGATGCAATCCCTCCCCTCCCTGGGGCTCCTGGAGAAGGTGGAACCCCCCAGCCCTGGCAGGCTGCAGTCCTTCCCATCCCTGGGGCTCCAGGAGAAGGGAGAATCCTCCTGCTCTGGCAGGATGCAATCCCTCCCATCCCTGGGGCTCCTGGAGAAGGTGGAATCCCCCAGCCCTGGCAGGATGCAGTCCTTCCCCTCCCTGGGGCTCCTGGAGAAGCTGGAATCCCCCTGCCCTGGCAGGATGCAGTCCTTCCCATCCCTGGGGCTCCAGGAGAAGGTGGAATCCCCCAGCCCTGGCAGGATGCAGTCCCTGCCCTCCCTGGGGTTCCAGGAGAAGCTGGAATCCCCCAGCCCTGGCAGGATGCAGTCCCTGCCCTCCCTGGGGTTCCAGGAGAAGCTGGAATCCCCCAGCCCTGGCAGGATGCAGTCCCTGCCCTACCTGGGGCTCCTGGAGAAGGTGGGAGCCTGGGCCCTGGGCCAGCCTCAGCAGGGTCCCGGTGCCACCAGCTCCCGTGTGCCAGGTGGGTCTCCTGCTGCCAGGACAGCCTGCAGCGCACCTCCCAGGGCTTCAGGCTGTGTTTTATCAGTCCAGAGGAGCCCTGGGCACCCCGAGGAGCGTGCTGCCCCTGGCTGCAGGGGGACAGGCTCCCTGGGCAGCGTGCATTTCCCCAGCAGCGAGCTGCTGCCTGCCCCTGCTCTGAGCAGGTCCCAGTCTGACAGCACCGTGAACATTTCCAGCAGCAGCAGAGCCCTGCCTGCAGCGAGCCCGGCAGCACAGGGCACGGGGCAGCCCCCGGGGCAGCAGAGCCCTGCTCTGGGAGCCTCTGGCAGCTGCACCCCCCCAAAGCTGCTGCCTGCACCCCGTGCTGAAGGGGTGCCCAGCACCGCCAGGCGAAGCTCGGCCCCAGGGGTGTGTGTGCCCAGTGCTGCTCAGCTCCTTCAGAAGGACGGCAGCTGCCCAGCTGAGGAGCAGCAGGACTGTGGGGAGGAGGGAAATCCGTCCCTCAGCCTCAGTATTCCCACTGGTCACGGCATCATGGACAGCTTTGGAGCCGTTTCCTTGGAGAGTTTGAATTTTCCTGATGGTCCTGAAGAGCCTCAGGGGGCCCTGGTGGTGCCCAGGCCCTGCCCCAGTGCAGGAGGGGACAGTCCCATGCCCCCTGGAGCAGCCCTGGAGACTCCCAAGAAGGAAGAGCTGAATATTGAAGAAAGGATCCCGGTAAGTTTGGTTCTAGTTCCAACTCTGGTTCCAGAGTTATCCATTTTTTTCCCCAGTTATTCATTTATTTTCCCAGAGTTATCAATTTTTTTTCCCCCACAGTTAACCATTTATTTTCCCAGACTTATCAATATTTCAGTTATATGCTTTTTTTCAGTGTTGTCCATTTGTTTTTCAGTGTTTCCCATTGTTTTTCAGAGTTTTCCATCTGTTTTTTAGAGCTTTCCATTTGTTTTTCACTTTCTGCTCTTTTAGGAGAGGATCTAATCACTGCAAGCCCTGGTTTTACACAGGGTTGTGCTGCAGTGAATTTCATCCATGATACTGGTTCAGCTTATCTTAAATAGAGGTGGAAAAATAACTTATAGTAATATTTAACATGGACAAAGACAGGGTTGGATATGGAAGAGTCTCTTGTCTTTACCAGGGATAGGTGAGTGTCAGGCTGTGGGAAATGGATTTGTAGGGAATTCTCAAAGCCTGACAGAAGGCTCCCCCAGTGTGCAAACTGAGACAAGAAATGCTGCCTTAGAAATGCCAGGGAACAGGACAGACACTGAGAAATGGAGCTGGAAACAAGTTTTAAAGGATGGCTTTGCAAATGAGACTGGATACTTTGGAGAAATAGAACTGTCAGAGGTGCATTGGAGTGGGGCCCAGGAGGGGTACTTTTGGATTATTGGCTTGTTAATTTTGGATTTTTTGCTTTAAGGCATCTACAGCATGGTGTGGCCAAAGCTGATAGGCCAAGAGACACAGTGTATTGTAATTAGGAAATAGTTAAATTCTGGTTGTGATGGTGTGAATTCTAACATCTGTATGGTCTCACCCTCCTCATGAGATGAAAATGGAATAAAAGTTTTGAAAACACCTCCCAGTTTCCCCATGTCTGGGTCAGAAAAGGGCTCAATCCAGCACCAGGGGGCAGGAGGAGAGAGAAGGGAGAGGTGGTGGCTCTCTCAAAGGTCAGGCTCTCCCTGTCCAAACGTGGGGTTCAGGCTCGGGTGCTGAGTGAGGAGAGCTGAGCCACCCCAGCTCTGCAGGAGCAGCAGTCCCAACACGGCTCCTTGGACACGAAATCTCTTTTTTCCTGTGATTTTCTCACTCTGCTTTTTCACTGTGTTCCAGTTTCTGAGGCCTCAATTCTGAATTCTTGATGTGTTCCTCATGAGGGAGCTTTCAGAGCCTCTTGATCCCTTCCCTCCCTTCTGTCCTGTGTGGCTGACCCAGGTTTCTCCTGGCTGGAGCCCTGTGCAGCCACCTTCAGGGCATTAACAGCTGGGAGTGTGGAGCAAATGAGATGCAGATTTATGGTAATGACAAACGTGTAATTATCCTCTGAGTAAGAGGCTGCTCCTCTCACAAGATGACTCCATAATCACCAGGTCTTTGGGAATGTGCTCTGGAAGCTCTTTTCACTCTGTTGTCCCTGCAAACCCGTGGTGAAACAAATATAAATATTGGAGGGAGGGTGTTTGAAATGCAGTTCATGAGACACAGAGATGACTTGTGTTCCTGGCTATAATTACACACTCTCCAGCCCAGTTCTGAGGAACGCTGCTCCCATAAATCCCTGGAAGGTAAAGAGGTCAGGTCACTTATCTGGCTGTTCATGTGGAACTTTATGATAAAATTGTAGGAAATGGAGCTGGCTGTGATGTGTAAGGTAATTTATTTCCTTTTCCTGGCTAGTTTAGGACATAGTGCGGATGAGTTGAAATTAATTTGCCCTACAGGTGATGAAGTCAAGGCAAATTTTGGCTGGTTTTTTTCCCTGCATATAAGGTCTCTGTGTAAACCAGCTCTGACAAAAATGCTCCCAACTATTTGCCTGGAAGATTTGACCAAACTTGTCCTAAAAATGAGGAGCTTCTCTGCTGCTGCCTGGAATTCCCGAGCCTGCCAGTGTCTCCTGAGCAGCAGCTGAGTGGGGAGGGAGAAGGCTTTGAACCAAAACCTTTGTGGTTCTAGCCCAAACCTTTGTGGTTCTAGCCCAAACCTTTGTGTTTTGAACCCAAACCTTTGTGGTTTGAACCCAAACCTTTGTGGTGTTAGCCCAAACCTTTGTGGTTCTAGCCCAAACCTTTGTGGTTCTAGCCCAAACCTTTGTGTTTTGAACACAAGCCTTTGTGGTTTTAGCCCACACCTGTGTGTTTTGAACACAAACCTTTGTGGTTTGAACCCAAACCTTTGTGGTGTTACCCAAACCTTTGTGGTTTGAACCCAAACCTTTGTGGTGTTACCCAAACCTTTGTGGTGTTAGCCCAGACCTTTGTGTTTTTAACCCAAACCTTTGTGGTGTTAGCCCAAACCTTTGTGTTTTGAACACAAACCTTTGTGGTTTTAGCCCAAACCTTTGTGTTTTTAACCCAAACCTTTGTGGTGTTACCCAAACCTTTCTGGTGTTAGCCCACACCTCTGTGTTTTTACCCAAACCGTTGTGTTTTCACCCACCCCTCTGTGTTTGCACCCACCCCTCTGTGTTTGCACCCACCCCTCTGTGTTTGCACCCACCCCTGTGTGTTTTTAGCCCACCCCTGTGTGTTTTTAGCCCACCCCTGTGTGTTTTTAGCCCACCCCTCTGTGTTTTTAGCCCACCCCTCTGTGTTTTCAGCCCACCCCTGTGTGTTTTCACCCACCCCTCTGTGTTTTCACCCACCCCTCTGTGTTTTTAGCCCACCCCTGTGTGTTTTCACCCACCCCTCTGTGTTTTCAGCCCACCCCTCTGTGTTTTTAGCCCACCCCTCTGTGTTTTCACCCACCCCTCTGTGTTTTTAGCCCACCCCTCTGTGTTTTCACCCACCCCTCTGTGTTTTCAGCCCACCCCTCTGTGTTTTCGCCCACCCCTCTGTGTTTTTAGCCCACCCCTCTGTGTTTTTAGCCCACCCCTCTGTGTTTTTAGCCCACCCCTGTGTGTTTTCACCCACCCCTGTGTGTTTTCAGCCCACCCCTCTGTGTTTTTAGCCCACCCCTGTGTGTTTTCACCCACCCCTGTGTGTTTTCACCCACCCCTCTGTGTTTTCACCCACCCCTCTGTGTTTTCACCCACCCCTCTGTGTTTTTAGCCCACCCCTCTGTGTTTTTAGCCCACCCCTCTGTGTTTTCACCCACCCCTCTGTGTTTTTAGCCCACCCCTCTGTGTTTTTAGCCCACCCCTCTGTGTTTTCAGCCCACCCCTGTGTGTTTTCACCCACCCCTCTGTGTTTTTAGCCCACCCCTCTGTGTTTTCAGCCCACCCCTCTGTGTTTTTAGCCCACCCCTCTGTGTTTTTAGCCCACCCCTCTGTGTTTTCAGCCCACCCCTGTGTGTTTTCACCCACCCCTCTGTGTTTTTAGCCCACCCCTCTGTGTTTTCAGCCCACCCCTCTGTGTTTTTAGCCCACCCCTGTGTGTTTTCACCCACCCCTGTGTGTTTTCACCCACCCCTCTGTGTTTTCAGCCCACCCCTGTGTGTTTTCACCCACCCCTCTGTGTTTTCAGCCCACCCCTCTGTGTTCCCACCCACCCCTCTGTGTTCCCACCCACCCCTGTGTGTTTTCACCCACCCCTGTGTTTTTAGCCCACCCCTCTGTGTTTTCACCCACCCCTCTGTGTTCCCACCCACCCCTGTGTGTTCCCACCCACCCCTCTGTGTTTTCACCCACCCCTCTGTGTTTTCAGCCCACCCCTCTGTGTTTTTAGCCCACCCCTCTGTGTTTTCAGCCCACCCCTGTGTGTTTTCACCCACCCCTGTGGGTTTTCACCCACCCCTCTGTGTTCCCACCCACCCCTCTGTGTTCCCACCCACCCCTGTGTGTTTTCACCCACCCCTGTGTTTTTAGCCCACCCCTCTGTGTTTTCACCCACCCCTCTGTGTTTTCACCCACCCCTCTGTGTTTTCACCCACCCCTGTGTGTTCCCACCCACCCCTGTGTGTTTTCACCCACCCCTGTGTGTTTTCGCCCACCCCTCTGTGTTTTCACCCACCCCTGTGTGTTTTCACCCACCCCTCTGTGTTTTCACCCACCCCTCTGTGTTTTCACCCACCCCTCTGTGTTTTTAGCCCACCCCTCTGTGTTTTCACCCACCCCTCTGTGTTTTTAGCCCACCCCTCTGTGTTTTTAGCCCACCCCTCTGTGTTTTCAGCCCACCCCTCTGTGTTTTTAGCCCACCCCTCTGTGTTTTTAGCCCACCCCTCTGTGTTTTCAGCCCACCCCTCTGTGTTTTTAGCCCACCCCTCTGTGTTTTTAGCCCACCCCTCTGTGTTTTCAGCCCACCCCTGTGTGTTTTCACCCACCCCTGTGTGTTCCCACCCACCCCTGTGTGTTTTCCCCCACCCCTGTGTGTTCCCACCCACCCCTGTGTGTTCCTTCCCCTGCAGCTGGAAATGCAGTGCCAGCAGGCGAGGCTGCAGCCCAGCCTGCCGGGCAGTCTGAGCTCCCGGGCCGCGGTGCCCGCCGTGGGCAGCAGAGCTCAGGGTCTCCCTGTGCCGATGTTGTCTCCCCAGGTGTACCTGCGCAACCTGGGCATCGAGCAGTCCCCGGGCTCCATCCTGGCCCCCTTCGTGCCCCCCGCGCCCCTCCCGGAGCTGGAGTTCTCCCCCTGGCAGCTCAGGAGCCTGCAGCCCCCCCTGGACACGCTGGACAGGGACCCCCCCCACGCTCAGGGTACGGGGCTGGGGGGCATGGCAGGGGGCAGGGCCTGCGGCTCCTTTCCTTGGCTTAGGTTATTGTGAATAACTAATTGTAATCGTTAGAATATTGTATTATATTATTATATTATATATTATACTATATCATATTATATCATATCATATTACATTACATTTCATTACATTATGTCATACAACATCATTACATCATATGATATAATATGACATTATATTATATCATATCATATCATATTCCATCTTATAATATAATATAATATATTACATTACATTACATTATATCATATTATATTATATTACATCACATCACATTATATTACATCACATTATATTACATCATATTATATGATATATTATATTATATTATATTACATTACATTACATTACATTACATTACATTGTATTATATCATATCATATCATATCATATCATCATAATTTATTACATTATATCATATCATAATTTATTACATTATATTACATTATATTACATTATATTATATTATATTATTATATTGTATTGTATTATATTGTATTATATTATATTATATTATATTATATTATATTATATTATATCATAATGTATAATATTATATTATTATGTAACTAATAATAATATATGTTATATATTATGTAACTATAATTGTTATATATAGTATAACTAATTATAATTAGTTAATAACTAACTAATTATTTGGTTTATTATTAATAACTAACTGTAATTAGTTATTAATAATACTAATTATATTGTTCTATATATATTATAGAATAATATGATATATGTTAATAATATTATATATGGTCTATACTATTATATAATATTATTAATAAATGCTGTTAAATTATATTATTATTGTATATAATCACAGAACAAATATTATTAATAATATAATATAGGTTATTATTGTTATTTTTCTATAGTATAGCTAATTGTAATTATAATTAGTTAGTAACTAATAATTATTTGGTTAGGTTATTATTAATAATTAATTGTTTGTGGTTTGTAATGTGGGTTTATTTAATTACATAATATTACTTAAACTTATGAGGAAGGTGAAGAAGAAGGATTAGTTACTGTTGTACAACTTTTGTTTTATATATGAGTAAATACTGTATAATGTTATATACTAAATAATGCATAATACTACAATTACTGCATATTACTAAAGCTTTACAATATATTTTTATATTTTTTATGAAACATTACTATATGTTACTGAACTTTAAATTCTAAGATTTCTACTTTGTGCAGTTACACACATTTATTTGAAGGACGCCCTCATGATTTTGGTTTTCTCCTGCCATTCTGGAGGCTTTCTCTGGGGTCTCAGGCCAGACGCAGTGTTTTCCCGAGGGTCAGTGTTCTAGCACAGAGTAAAACCCTCAGCAGGAGGGCACAGACCCCGCTCCCTGGGCTCGGGGGGTCCTGGCACCCACCTTCTGCCATCCCAGAGCAGACTGGGGCTCGGGGAGGTGCTCACACCTCTGCAAACTGCCTCCTGCTCAGGGCTGTGCCTGTGGCCACTGCAGGGACACGGGGCCCTCATTCCTTTATTGCTCTTTTCCCAAGAGGCCTTCAGAAGGAAATGGTTTGTATCTTGAGACTGAAGGACTGGCACCAGACTTTTTCTTCTTGGGAGAGAATAATTCTTGGGTTTTTTTTGCATTCTGGTATTTCTTGGTGTGTTCAGTGTGAAATTTTATCAGTGTTTTTATAACTGACCAGATCTGTTTCTAACTCCACCCACCCATCATCATCATCACCCAAATTAGTGTGGATTTGTAACACCAGCCCTGCCCGAGCTCCAGGAGGGTTTGGACACTGCTCCCAGGTGCACAGGGTGGGATTGTGCAGGGCCAGGCTGGATGGATGATCCCATCCAACTCTAGGTATGCTCTAATTCTCTGATAAGTTTTGTGTTTTGTTTGATATGTATCTGAAGTACTCCTGAGATTTCTTTCAGGAGACAATTCTCAGAGAAATCTTGGTTCAAGTCTCATCCTAAGAACAGCATGTGAAATATTTTCCAGTATTTGAGTTCTTCCCTCCCTTTGTGTGCCCTGCAGCACAGGAAGGGATGTTTGCTGTGTTCTGGAGCCTGCAGATACTCATTTGTGTTCTGTTCCTTTGCAGGGGCGTTGCTGCCAGCCTTTGAGATGTCCCAGGCCAGCTTTGGCTCGGATGTGTCCCCTCTGAGCGTGTCCCTCGCCGTGGGCTCCGAGGCTGGCTCGGAGCAGGAGCAGGAGCTGCTGTCCCCCCTCGGGGACCCCCCATCCAGCCCGGGCAGTGTGCCAGGCCCCCAGCTGGAGGAGGCTGCCCCAGCCCGGGGGGCAGAGGGGTGCCCTGGCAGTTCTGGGGCACGGCAGGACCTGCCCAGCTGCTCCTCGGGCAGCAGCCAGCAGGGATGGGCTGTGGGGGCTTTGCCTGGGGTTGGGAATGAGGTGGAATTGGACAGGGCATCCCCGAGCTCCGGGGTGGGAAGTGAGAGCAGCCAGGGCCAGGAAAAGGAGTCCCTGCTGGGGCCTGGGGTGCTGCAGGAGCTGCGGGAGCTGCTGGCACAGGTGGAGGGGCTCACTGCCAGCTGCAGCCGTCCTGCTGGCCCCACAGCCTCCTGCAGGGAGCCCGGGGAGCTCCCCCCGGGGCTGCCTGGGGGGGAGCAGGGTCCCAAGGGTTCCAGGCTGGGCCAGGAGTGGATCCCCGAGCTGCACAAGAGGCTGTCGTGGGATGAGGCCGTGACCCCGAGGGGTGTGCGGGGACAGGGGCTGGGGATGCCCCCTCTGGATGCTGCCAGCTGCCAGCTGGCATGGGGAGACCCTCTGGGGGCCAGCTCCCAGCGCAGGGAAGGGCTGAGGGGAACGGCCCAGGAGATGAGGGCAGGGAAATCCGCGGGGAGGTCGGAGCCAGAAGGGTGCAGCAGTGTGACCGCGGGCAGGGACCAGGCTGCCCGTGCAGGACTGGCACAGGGCAGTGCCAGCAGTGTGACCACGGGCAGGGACCAGGCTGCCCGAGCGGGGCTGGCACAGGGCAGTGCCAGCAGTGTGACCGCGGGCAGGGACCAGGCTGCCCGAGCGGGGCTGGCACAGGGCAGTGCCAGCAGTGTGACCACGGGCAGGGACCAGGCTGCCCGTGCAGGACTGGCACAGGGCAGTGCCAGCAGTGTGACCACGGGCAGGGACCAGGCTGCCCGAGCGGGGCTGGCACAGGGCAGTGCCAGCAGTGTGACCGCGGGCAGGGACCAGGCTGCCCGAGCGGGGCTGGCACAGGGCAGTGCCAGCAGTGTGACCACGGGCAGGGACCAGGCTGCCCGAGCGGGGCTGGCACAGGGCAGTGCCAGCAGTGTGACCGCGGGCAGGGACCAGGCTGCCCGAGCGGGGCTGGCACAGGGCAGTGCCAGCAGTGTGACCGCGGGCAGGGACCAGGCTGCCCGAGCGGGGCTGGCACAGGGCAGTGCCAGCAGTGTGACCACGGGCAGGGACCAGGCTGCCCGAGCGGGGCTGGCACAGGGTAGTGCCAGCAGCCACCTCAGCGCTGGCACAGCTCCAGAGCTGGGCCATCCTCCTCCCCTGGAGCCCCTGGGCACTGCCCCCGCTGGCCTGGGGGGCTCCCAGGGCTCGTGGTGCCAGGCTGGGAGGGCAGCAGGGACCCGGGGCAGCCAGGACAGCAGCAGTGGGGATTCCCTCAGTGCCCGGGTCAGGAGCCTCCTGGGGGAGCCCGGGCGCTGGCAGCAGCCGGGCAGTGCCCCGGGGGCGGTGCAGGGCAGCGTGCCCGGGGCTGGGGCTGCCCGGAGCCCGGCTGGCAGCAGCAGCAGCAGCAGCAGCAGCAGCAGCAGCAGCGGTGACTCGCTCGCTGCCCGTGTCCGCCGCCTCCTGGGCAGCGCCGCCCCCGGGGTCCCGGCCAGCCGCATGCTGAGGAGCGCCGAGGAGCAGGAGAGGAAGATCCGGGGTGAGAACTCCCCTCAGGGCTGGGGTTTGTCATGGGGTGACGGGTGAGGCTGCTCCCTGCTCGAAGGGGATCACTGTCCCCTTTACCGGGACACGGCTCCAGTGGGGGACACTTCCCAGTCATCTCCTCACTTCCACTATATCCCACTGAACTTCATTAATAGGCTTCTACAGCCTTTGGTAGAAAAAGATGGGAAATAGTTTAAAATGTAAGGAGATCAGAAGGACTGACTTTGGAGCAATTGTCCCAGTAAGACACTTCTTTTCTCTAAAGTGCTAAAAGATTTTGATTGATCCGTCCAGCTACCTGCAGAACCCACTTAAAGCTTTTGTGAGGGTCCTGTGCAGTGCCTGGGGGGATGTTCTTTGGAAATGTTCGGGCTCTGCCTCTCACTTCCAGAGGTCGCAGATCCAGGGATTCAGGTGCCACTGGGTTTTCTTGGCATTTCCTTGTTTGCCACAGGAAGTGTGTGAACTCTTGAGGGCACAGAAAGGAGCAGGACACTGGGGAATCTTCTGTGCTGTGATGAAACTGGGTAGAATTGGGCTTTTGCAGTTTGAAAAACCTTGTTTTCCTGACATCACTGTAAGGAATTATTTTGTCCACACAGTTATTAAGTCAGGAATGTGGGAAGGGATTGTGTGAGTGAGCTCTGACTTGTGTGTGAGACTGAGGATGACAGAACCAGGGAAGAGTCTTAGACCCATCTCCCCAAATAAATGATTCAATAGCCATTTGCCATTGTACTCCTGGTCATTCCAGGAGCTCTGGAATTTCATGTGGTCTGTGCTCTCTCAGCTGGGCTAACCAGAAATGCACAGCTTTGGCTTTAAGTTAAAAAGTGTTCTCATGCACGAAATGGGAAAGGGAACCTCTCGTGGTTTGTGTTTTTGGCAGCCTGGGTGAAGCTGAAACTGGCCAGCCAGTCCCAGGAGCATGGGGCAGACTGGGATGAAGAGACCCAGCTCAGGATGGAGGCAATCAAGGCAGAGCTGCTCCCAAAGACCAGGGACCCCACGCCAGCCAAGGTACAAACCAGCTCGGCTTGGGGGGAAAAATGCTGCTGCCCCTGCTCTTGGGGGGTTTTGGGGTTTTTAATGGTTTTCCCAGGCAGTTTGGGGTGGTTTGGCCCTGGGGGTGACACTCAGCTGCTGTCACTCAGGGCTGACACTCACCTGTCCCAGAGGGAGTGTGAAGGACAGAGGTGTGGGGGGACAGTTGGTGCTGCTGTGGGAAAGTGCCCAAAGCTCCAGCTCCTGGGTTGGGTGGGGAATTCTTTGCACAGAATGTTTGTGGAGGTGCTGATGGGCCTGGGAAGGTCCTGGGGCTGTGGGACTAACTGTGGGCACTGCCCTGGAGCTGGGGAGGGGAGGGGAGGGGAAGGGAAGGGAAGGGAAGGGAAGGGAAGGGAAGGGAAGGGAAGGGAAGGGAAGGGAAGGGAAGGGAAGGGAAGGGAAGGGAAGGGAAGGGAAGGGAAGGGAAGGGGCTCCAGGTCCTGCAGGTGAGGATGCCAGGGGAACCAGGCAGTGCTCTCCAGAGAGTAGGAGGTCTCTGTGGCAGCGTGGGGTGCCTGTGCTGGCTCAGGGCTGAGGAGGTTCAGGCTCTGCAGCTCTGATTGTCTGGAAGGAGTCCTGGAGCTGCCGTGGTTGGTGCATCTCCTTTGGAGTGCTCCAGTTCATTATAAAATGCATGGCTGGGCTGGAATTGGTCTGAGCAGGAGTGTGTTACCTCTGTTTTCACTTCAAATGCCATTTCTGGCACTGCTCTGGTCTCCAGGGTGATCAGGGCAGGTTTTTAGGGGCTGGTGGTTCAGACGAGTGCCCTGAGCTTTAGGAAGAGCTTCCTCTTGATTTATTCCCTTGATTTTCCCGTTTTCTCCTGCAGCCTGCCTGCCTCCCGGGAAAAGCAGCAGGGGTTGGTTTGTTTGTTTTAATTAAAAGCCCTCCATTAGCAGGAGTGACAATCAGTGCTTTAGGAGCACTCTGTGTTCAGAGTTTCTCTGGATCAGCAGTGCTGGGAGGAGACACAGCAGCTCCCAAAAGCCATCAGGCCAAGCTTCCCCAGTATTCCCAGACTGGTGGAATCTCTGGGCAGCTGGGGAAAAAAAAGTGACTATTTTATTTATAATGACAATATAATATAATATAATATAATTAATATAATATAATATAATATAATATAATATATATTACATAATATAGATTATTAAATATATAATAGTATTATAAATATTATTTAACATTTTAGAAATTCAGGTATTTCTTAAAATTCAGATTTCTTAAAAAAGAGAAACAAACACAAAACCAGGGCATCAAAGCTTTTTCCCCCCAGCGTTTAGATTTTGTTTGGTCACAGCTTTGTCCCTAGAAGGAGCTCTGTGCAGGGTGGAACCAAGGATTTTACCCTCCTGTGACTCAGTGTCAGCTGGGGATTGTTTTATCCCCATTTAGAGTAAGAAGAAATTCACCATAATTTTGCAAACCAAGCTCCTGAGAAATTGCTTTAGTTCAACCACAGCACCTCTTGCTTTGATCTCGAAAACACTTTTGCACTGCAATGTTTTTAACTTGAGATAAAAAAAAGGTTTGAATTTGCAGAGTGAAGGTCACTGGGTTTTTTTGTTGTACTTAAGATAAATGTGCTTCTCCCTCCAAGACAAACACTGTCACTGAAAAATACAGATTGTTCAGAACTGTTGCACTGAAAAAAACCACAGCCAGGCAAAATATTCTCCTGTAAATTTGATGGGAACTGGTGTGTACAATAAGGGTGGAAGGTTTAGAGCCAAAGTGCCTTGTATGGAGTTAAAAAGAACAGAGCAAAGATTAGGAAAAGACATTTTCCTTCTCCTAAGCTTTTAAGGCTGAGGAAGACACTGTTCTGCAGCTCCTGCACAGGGCCCTGTGCAGTGCCCGTGGGGCAGGTGGGGGATGTCTCTGGCAGTGTTCAGCTCTGCCTCTGGCTTTCAGAGGCACAGCTCCAGGAATCCAGGTGCCACTGGACTTGCCTGGTGTTTCCTTGCTTGCCATGGAAGTGTGTGAGCTCTGAGGGCGCAGAAAGGAGCAGGGCACTGGGGAAGTTCTCTGGGATGTTTCACTTGGGAAGATTTCCCAGCTTTCCTCTGGGTTTCCCAGGTCTGGCTGAGCAGAGGGTTCAGGAGGGGCCTGGGGTGGGCACAGCAAGGGGCTGCAAACGTGGCCTGGAGTGCTCTGCAGGGCTCAAAACCCCTGGAATACTGAACATGGACAGGCTGGAGAGCTGGGAATGTTCCCTGGAGAAGGGAAGGCTCCAGGCAGAGCTCAGAGCCCCTGGCAGGGCCTGCAGGGGCTCCAGGAGAGCTGCAGAGGGACTGGGGACAAGGGACAGAGGGACAGGACACAGGGAATGGCTGCCACTGGCCAAGGGCAGATTGGGCTGGGATCTTGGCAAGGAATTGCTGGCTGGGAGGGTGGGCAGAGGCTGGGCTGGAATTCCCAGAGAATCCCTGCATCCCTGGCAGTGCCCAAGGCCAGGCTGGATCCACCTGGGACAGTGGGAGGTGTCCCTGCCATGGCAGCTTTGGAGCTGCTGTTGGATGTAAACACAATTCCAGCACTTCAGTCTCAGGATTTTCCTCCTAAACTGAGGACCTGATCCCCCATCTGTACTTCAGGGTGCCAGTGCTCCCTGCTCCCTTCCCTGTGAGTTCCTTCCCCCTTGGTGCAGTGTTTTCCTCCACTCCCTGCTGTACTTTTCCACTCTTGAGCTTTCTCACTTCTCCAGGAAGTTCACGGAGTTGTAGCTCTAAATTTGCTCTGCAGGCTCCTGTGGATCATATGGCACAGGGAGCTTTTTTGGAAGGATGACACATAACAGGCACAATAAAACATGTGAAAGGCTTGGGAAGATGAGTTGATCACAACTTCTGTGCCTGCTCTCGCTGGTGGGAGTTGCTCTGGATTACCTCAGGCCGTTGAACTGGCACGTGGTGCAGGGAGGAGAAGGTTTGGGATCATCCCTGTGCTGGCACAGCTCTGCTCCCTGTCCCTGTGCTCTTCCACAGGCCCTCCTGGCTGCAGGAAATGCCAAATAATCCCATTTGTTGCCTTAAAATCCATAAAGGAATAGAGAAGTGGGATAGTGATCCAGGCCCCGCTGGAGCAGTTGCTGCTGTCAGGACATCTGGGATGGAGAAAGGCTGGGAAAGCTCTTGTGAAATACTTGTTTATGTGTTTGGTTTACACCAGAAATGTTTCCCACTGCTTTTTGTTGCCAAATTCCCAGTGGTTGATGGGGATATAATCACCCAGGGGCCCGTGGTGCTTCATGACTGAAATACACTCTGCTGCTTCCACAGTTGGCCCAATCAGCAGGCAAAAGTAAATATAACCTAGATTTTTGTGTCTTTTTTCTGTAATTCAGCTTATCTGGCCCATCTCCATGGCAGCACATTTATCTCAGATTTACTCTCTTCAGTGGAAGTGTTGGAATCTTGGGTTACACTTGAATGAATAAATTTATGTTGGTGGTTGGAATCATTCAGGTTGGAAAAGACCTCCAAGATCATCGAGTCCAACCATCAACCAGCACCAAAGTGTCCTCACATGCCTCACCCACACATTTTTGTGCAATTCCAGGGGTGGTGGCACCACCAGCTCCCTGTTCCAATGCCTGCTAACCCTTTCCAGGCAGAGATTTTCCCTGAGCTCCTTCCTAAACGTCCTCTGCTGCAGCCTGGGGCCACTGCAGAAGCTCTGTGCACAGGAGGGTGGTGGCCTGAGCCCACACACAGGGGGACAGGGGGTGGGAGGGCTGGATCCCCATGGAATTGTGTCTGTCCTGTCCCTTGCCAGCATTCCCTGCCCCTGCCCCAGATGGGAGCAGAACTGCAGGCGGGGCTGGGAGAGCTGCTCCTGGCACAGGGTGTGCAGGCTGCAGTGCCAGGGACAGCTCCCACTGCCCCAGGCTGCTCCCAGTGCCCCCCTGGCCTTGGGCACTGCCAGGGATGCAGGGCAGCCCCAGCTGCTCTGGGAATGCCAGCCCAGCCCCTGGCCAGCCTCCGTGCCCAGATCCCAGCCCAGGGTGCCCTGTCGGGGCTGGGAACAGCTCTGGGTGACTCTGTTCAGCCAGGGCAGAGCCAGCGAGGAGATCTCAGCCCAGCTGAGTGCTGCTCCTGCTGTGCTCCAGGGCAGCACCTCCCTGGGCTGGGGCAGCACTGGCCCTGGAAATGGCTGGGAATGGTGGCTGGCACTTTGAAAGGGTACAGGTTAACTGGTGCCTTACCAGCTGGGGTCCCTCCCTTCCTGATGGCAAACTCCTGGCTGGTCACAGCTCTCATCTTTGCCTTTTCCATCCAGGTTTGGCCAGGGTGGGACGTTCTCCACATGACCCTGAACTGTGCTCTGTTTTTCAGGATCCCTGGCTCTGTGGTTTGGAAGCAGCTTCTGAGCACCTGAGGAAGCAGGAGCAGGACCTGGAGGGTGACCAGGCTCCCGGGTGTCCCAGGGACAGGCATGGACAGCTCTCCAGGACTCGGGAGCTCCTCCAGCCCAGCTCCCCACCAGCAGCACCATTCCCTAGAGCTGTTCCCTGGGATTGCTCCCTGCTGCAGGACATGCTGAAACCCTGCAGTGCTGCTGACCTGCAGGACATGCAGCTGAAACCCTGCAGTGCTGCTGACCTGCAGGATGTGCAGCTGAAGCCCTGGAACGCTGCTGAGATTAAAGACATGCAGCTGAAACCCTGCAGTACTGCTGAGATGAAGGATGTGCAGCTGAAACCTTGGGGTGCTGCTGACCTGCAGGACATGCAGCTGAAGCCCTGGAACACTGCTGACCTGCAGAGTGTGCAGCTGAAACCCTGCAGTGCTGCTGAGATGAAGGACATGCAGCTAAAACACTGCAGTGCTGCTGAGATTAAAGACATGCAGCTGAAACCTTGGGGTGCTGCTGACCTGCAGGATGTGCAGCTGAAGCCCTGGAACACTGCTGAGCCCTGCAGTGCTGCTGACCTGCAGGACGTGCAGCTGAAGCCCTGCAGTGCTGCTGACCTGCAGGATGTGCAGCTGAAGCCCTGCAGTGCTGCTGAGCCCTGCGGTGCTGCTGACCTGCAGGATGTGCAGCTGAAGCCCTGCAGTGCTGCTGAGCCCTGCGGTGCTGCTGAGCTGCAGGTGCACAGGCAGCACCCAGCCATGAGGCAGCCCAGTGCCATGGCAGAGCTCCGTGCCCCTCTGGCACAGGACCCCTGTGCAGGGAGCCCTGCAGCTGCCCCCCGTGCCCACGGGGAGCTGGGGCAGGGCTGGGGGGAGCTGGGCAAGCCCAGCACCTCCATCAGCCTCAGCCCCCAGAGCCTGGCTGGGACCCTGCCCGGGGAGGGGAGGCTGGGCACAGAGCCCTGGCAGCCAGCTCTCAGACAGGGCTGTGCCCCCTGCCCCGTGCTGGCTGGCTCTGGGGGTGCTGCTGAGGCTCCTGCTGCCAGGGCTGCAGCTCCTCAGGAAACAGCCCAGCAGCCTGGCAGCATCCCCACTGGGAAGGGACAGACCCTGCGTGCCAGGCAGCCCCAGCTCCTGCCTGCAGCTGAGGGGCACAGAGCCGGGGGGCTCAGCCAGGACACGGAGCCATCCACTGAACCCCCCCCTCTGAGCCCATCCCAGCAGCCCGAGATCCCCCCTGGGCACACCCAGCTCCCAGAGGGCTCAGAGGGCCCAGGGGCAGCTGCACAAAGGGGTTTGCTGAGGGGCCCTGCTGAGGTGTGGGCTGAGGGGAGGAGAGGCCCTGGCCAGCCCCCTCTGGTTCCAGAAGAGGCTGTGAGGGAGCAGACGGGTCCTGCTCACCCCTCAGCTGCACACGAGGCTTTGTCCACCACGCCCGAGGCTCCCTCAGCCCCCGTGAGGAGATTCCTGAGCTGTGTGCACATCACCCTCTGCTCCAGGGTCGGTCACCCCAGTGCCAGCAGTGCCAGCAGGGCTGGGGACGGGGTCAAGGTGTGGGACAAGCCTCGAGGCAAGGCTCAGGCTGTGGCTTTACAAGCAGCTCCAGAAGCTTCAGTGGAAGGTGTTCCTAAATCCCCTGCTGCTGAGGCTGCTCCAGAGGATCCAGCAGATCCCAGCCGGGTGCCTTCCCCCAGGCAGGAGCAGCTGCAGGGCAGGGCCAGAGCCCAGCTCCAGGCCTGGGGGGCTCGGGGTGCACAGGGCATCCCCAGCTCTGCAAAGCCTGGCAGAAGGACTTCTGATGCTGCCACCCAGATCACCACGGAGAGCCCTACAAAAGCCACGCTCTCAGCAGAAATCTGTGTTGATCCCCAGGAGGGGCGAAGTGGTGCCCAGCAGCCGTCGCTCCCCAGCGCCCCTGGAGCTCCTGGGATTGCAGCTCCATCCCACACGGAGATTCCCCCCTTCCCAAGGCAGCCTGGTGAGCACATTCCTGTCTTATGGGTGTCTGTGCACTGAATCTGTACAAGGTCGAGGTACTGATAAATGTGAGAGCCCAAAACCAAACCAGCTTTCTGTGGAAATAACATCCTTGAGATAACTGGGTATTTGAAGTTGCTCATGTGTGGGGGAAATCCAACCCTTAAACTTGGGTTTTTCAGCCTTGTCAGCAGGGATTTGTGTGCATAGAGTTGGGATTCAGTTCGGGTTTCTCTAGAACTGAATTCTTTGTGTCCAGGTGTGGTTGGAGAGTATTTTCTGGTGTTTGTAGATGGTTTGGTTTGATTCACTTGGAGTTCAGTGAGAGCTGGATCTGATTACTGATTTACTCTCTAGTCAAGATAGCCCCAAAAGATCAGAGGGAAATCTGCACATTGCTGCTTTTAATAGATTAAACACAAAACTGCAGGGTTTGGGGTATCTGCCAGCAGGGGGTGTGGATGTTCACAGGGTTTCCCACCCCAGTGGAGTTTGATACTGGGGCTCTGTTGTTGCTTTTATTGACTTGAGGGACACATCCCTGCTCCTTTAAAAGGAGCAAAACTGGGATCAGCTGGGAGCTCTGTGGGTACAGGAGATGTTTCTGTAAGTCACTGTTTGCCCCCCTGATCACCACTTCAATATTGAATAGGTAAAGCTGGTTTTCCAGGTAAGGGATGGTAACATTCTACCTGTGGGTGGGGATTAAAAAACTAAATTATTTCAATGTAGCTAATGAAATAGCAATCCCTGTTGCTGAAGAACAGGCTATTCCTCAGGCTAGCAGCAGGAGCAGCCTGCCCAGGCCCTGCCCTGCTGCCTGAGGGGTTTCCAGCCTGGCTCCTGCTCACTGTTTGCCTTGCTCCCCCAGCCCAGCCCCTGCTGCTGCCCTACAAGCCCTGGGGAAGCTCTGGCATGTATTATGTGCCTTTCCAGAAAGCAGGAGGCAGCGTGTCCCCAGGGGAGCCCGAGGCCAGCACAGCCAGCTCCTGCTCAGGTACTGGATGGATGTTCCTGAGAATTACCTGAATTGTCTGTGAGCCACGGGGCAGCTCTGCCCGCAGGCTCTGCTCTCCCTTGGGGCTGGCAGGGAGCAGAACTCCGTGTTCACAGCCTGACCATCCCTTGCTTTCCTCTGGGAATTGCTGCTCACTCGGGATCCTTGCAGATCTCTGACACTCCTCCTGCAAAGAGTGGATCACTGGGTTTATTACAGGTTCTCACAGGTTTTTATTACAGGTTATCACAGGTTTTATTTGCAGGTTGGTTTCACTCAGCTTTTTAATATCCAGAGTTTGGTCTGTAGACAAAACTCATGTTGGAGATTCCAGTTCCTGAATTCCAGCAGTGGTGACCAAGGGATCAGGCTGGTCCAACACTGCCAGAAGTGCCCAGATCAGTCACTACGGCCACAAATTGTGCTGGGCATGGTTTAGGCATCTCTGCTCTTGACCTTTTTCAAGTTTATCTGGGGAAACATGTCCAAAGTGAGAGAAACAAATGTGATGCAAATCTGTTGTTTTGCAGAAATGATGATGCCATATATAAAAATTCACTATGCAAATGAAGCAGCACAAGGTTCTAGGAAAGCGTACAGCAGGATGGAAAAATACATTTTGTTTTTCCCAGTCCCTGCTGCACTCGGGGCTCAGCTCAGGGGGAGCAGCTGAAGGAACTGGGTGCAGGAAATCCATGGGATGTGACCAGGTGGGGTTGGCAAGGATGAGAAATTGGTGGGGACAGTTCTAGGCTTCTAACCCTGAGACAGGGATGGGATCATGGAGTCATGGAATGGTTTGGGATTGAAGGGATCTTAAATCCCACCCAGTGCCACCCCTGCCATGGCAGGGACACCTGCCACGGCCCCAGGCTGCTCCAGCCCCATCCAGCCTGGCCTGGGCACTGCCAGGGCTCCTGATGGAGGTGAATTGTGCCACTTCTGTGCCTGCTGTGGCACTCACGCTGCTCTCTCTCTGCAGGCTCAGAGGATGCTCCTGCTGCAGGGATCCTGGCCCCAGTGCTGGGTGTGGGGGATGAGCCTGCTCCAGCCAGGGCAGCTGCCCAGCACAGGGGGACAGGCCACGGGCACAGGCCTAGGCTGGCCTGGGCTGAGGAGCACAGCACGCCCCTGGAACAGTCCTCAGGTAATTGGAATGTGGCTTTAATTTGGTAATGGTTTCTGTGTGTTCATACATGAGAAGGAAGTCAGAGCAAAAGATTTGACACTTGAGCATCCGTGGTTCTGGTGACGTTGCTGAGCCTGCCAGAAAATGCTGGATTGGACTCCGTTTTCTCTTCCTGTCTTCCTGCTTCTCCCTGACTGATAAAATCCAGGTTTCCCTGGCAGGCTCAGGACTCTGCATCCCTGGAGTGTCCCAGGCCAGGCTGCACAGGGCTGGAGCAGCCTGGGACAGTGGGAGGTGTCCCTGCCATGGCCTGGAGCACACCACTGCTGGTGCCTGCATCTCTGCTGCAGCAGCTGCTGTCCTGATGGTTCCTGTCCTGATGCGTTGATAGGGTTTCCGTTATTTTCATTTTTCACTTGTGGTTGGGTTTTTTTCTTTGAAGCTCTTCGTCTCTTTTGGTGTTTCCAGAAGACAATTTTTATTTGCACAGGAAAATTTCAATGATTATGTAAGGCTGCAACATCAATAACCTGGATAAAAATGAGAGGGGAACAAAAGTGTTATAAAAATGAGAGGGGAACAAAAGTGTTAACATAAAATTATCTCCTAACATTTTTTTTTGCTGTGATGGTCTGCAGGCCCAGGTAAGAAAAGAACTGTAAGGAGAAAGAATATTTTGTGAAGCAGCCAGTGCAGCTGGAACTTTAAAGAAGCTTTCAGAAGAAAGACTTGCCTCTCTTAAATCTTCCCTGACTTCTTCAACTGTATTTTTAGATGATCTAATATAAGATTACCTCTACCCACAGAGCTTGTCTAGAGCTTAAAATTATGCAAGTTATGTATTTTTTTTTAAAAAAAGTTTCTCTATACAAACTTATTTTTATTTTTTGCCTGTTTACATTCCTTCCATTTCTTGGTAACTTTCTAAAAAGCCAGGAATAGCAAAGTTCTGCCTGGCATTCCCAAGCCTGATCTCATTTGTCAGGAGGATGTGGAGGAAGCCTCTTACACAAGTTTATAAACATTGCCCTTGTATGGGAAGAAAATTCCTGCACTTGCAGAGTTAGTGAGGCTGGGCCTGGCTGCAGCATCCATGGCCTCTGTGTTCCAGCAGAGCCCCTGTGCTGGGAAGGGAGGAGATGCAACCACCCAGTCCTTTCTGCAAAAAACACAAGGCACATTTTAGAACTGGATGGTTTTTGGATACTAAAAATCACTTTAAAGCTGTTTTGGAGAGCGGTCCTGGCTCGTGCTGTGTGTGTTCCACGGATGGCCAGGGCATCCCATCCCTGGCAGTGTCCAAGGCCAGGCTGGGTGGGAACTGGGACAGGGGGAGTGTCCCTGCCCGTGGCCCTGGATGGGCTCTGGGGTCCCTTCCATGACTAAATAAAGGCTCACTTCAGGGTTGGTCAGGGCACTTCCCTGAGGTGGAATTAGATTCCTCCCCAGATTCACTTGGATGGAATATTCTCTTGGATCCCATGTTGCAAAAGACAGAAAATATTTGTTTATGTGATTTTAATAATGCTCAAACCTCATCTCCAAGTTTGGGAATGAGCTCGGTGATCCTGCTTTTAATCCTTTGTGGTGGTTTGGGAGTTTTAGGATGAAAATCCTCCGCTTTAAGCAGAGCAGCAAAACATTGAAGTGTTTTGTGTCTTGCAGAGCTCCCAGCTGGTTCCCGGCGTGCAGAACCCTCCCGCGCTGTCCCTGAGCCCGCCGGGCAGAGCTGCTGCCAGCACCCCAGGGAGCTCCCCAGGGCCAGGGCTGGGCACCCTGCCCGGGGCCAGCGGGGTCC
Source organism: Passer domesticus (assembly GCF_036417665.1). NCBI lineage: Eukaryota > Metazoa > Chordata > Aves > Passeriformes > Passeridae > Passer > Passer domesticus. Next base: position 83,727,384 of record NC_087477.1, read on the forward strand.
CCGTGCCCCCCAGGGCACAGAGGGGCCGTTCTTTGCCCTCCCTGCAGAGGCTGATGACAGCAGGAGCGAGGAGCCGAGTGCCAGGGCATCCTTTGGGCACGGAGCTGCTGGCACTGATCCTGGGCCACGGGGCCCCGCTGCTCCCCTGCAGGAGAGCATGGGGAAGGCACCCCGGCAGCGGGGCCAGGCCAGGGGCAGCCTGGACGAGCTGTGGGTGAGGTTCCTGCAGCGGCAGGGCACGCAGCAGCTCCGCGGGAGCGGCGAGCTGTCCCTCGTGGAGCGCCTGGATCGGCTGGCCAGGCTCCTGCAGAATCCCATCAGGCACGCCCTGGCGCCCACAGCGGCTGGGGAGAAGGCTCCTGAGGAGGAGATCCAGGGAAGGGAGCAGCCAGAAACTGGGCTGGCAGGAAAAGGCAGCTCTGGGAGCAGCACGGAGCCGAGGGCAGCGCGAGTGGGACGGAGCCATGGCAGCAGCAGGCCGGGGCAGAAGGTGATCCAGCACCTGAGCAGGATCCTGGAGGAGCAGCAGCACCTGGGGATCCCCAGTGACAGCTCCTCGGAGAGCAGGCTGAGCCGAGAGCCCAGCAGCTGCAGCACCTGCAGCACCTCGGCGTGGGACACGGGGACAGGGCTGGACACCTCCCCTGCCTCCGGGGACAGCAGCTCCCTGTCCCTGTCCACCATCGACACGGCCAGGCTGCTCCGGGCCTTCGGGCAGCACAGGCTGGCCCCAGGCACGGACACACCCAGCCCGGCCCCACAGCTGGCCCCAGGGCTGGCCCCAGGGCTGGCCCGGCTCTACTGTGCCATCAGCCAGCAGAAGAGGCGCTCCGAGAAGTGGCACGGGCACAGTGGAGGAGCAGGGGCCGGGCCGTGTCCCCAGGGGGCTGCTCCGAGCCTCGGGAAGGACCAGCAGAGCCAGGTGAGAGCTCCCTGGGCCCAGCCCCGCCCCATCCCCACGGGAATCCCCACTGCTGCTGGCTCTGTGAGCTGGGAATCTCTGGGAGTCTCTGGGAATCACTGGGAATCTCTGGGAGTCACTGGGAGTCTCTGGGAATCACTGGGAGTCACTGGGAATCTCTGGGAGTCACTGGGAATCTCTGGGAGTCACTGGGAATCTCTGGGAGTCACTGGTTTCTAGGGGTGGCTTCTGCCGTCCATGGGGGCAGCCCCAGCCAGGCTCTGAGTCTGCAGGAGCCAGGGCAGCAGCTCAGGCTGGCAAACACCACCTGGGCTTGCCTGCCTTGTCTCGATTCCCTTGGGAACAGATCCTGCTGTCCCTGGTCCTTGGGGACAGATCCTGCTGTCCTGATCCTTGGGGACAGATCCTGCTGTCCCTGATCCCTAGGAACAGATCCTGCTGTCCCCATCCCTAGGAACAGATCCTGCTGTCCCCATCCATGGGAACAGATCCTGCTGTCCCCATCCATGGGAACAGATCCTGCTGTCCTGATCCTTGGGGACAGATCCTGCTGTCCCCATCCATGGGAACAGATCCTGCTGTCCTGATCCTTGGGACAGATCCTGCTGTCCTGATCCTTGGGACAGATCCTGCTGTCCCCATCCATGGGAACAGATCCTGCTGTCCTGATCCTTGGGACAGATCCTGCTGTCCCCAATCCATGGGAACAGATCCTGCTGTCCTGATCCTTGGGACAGATCCTGCTGTCCCCATCCATGGGAACAGATCCTGCTGTCCCCATCCCTGGGAACAGATCCTGCTGTCCTGATCCTTGGGACAGATCCTGCTGTCCCCAATCCATGGGAACAGATCCTGCTGTCCCCATCCATGGGAACAGATCCTGCTGTCCCCAATCCATGGGAACAGATCCTGCTGTCCCCATCCCTGGGAACAGATCCTGCTGTCCCCAATCCATGGGAACAGATCCTGCTGTCCTGATCCTTGGGACAGATCCTGCTGTCCCCAATCCATGGGAACAGATCCTGCTGTCCTGATCCTTGGGACAGATCCTGCTGTCCCCATCCATGGGAACAGATCCTGCTGTCCTGATCCTTGGGACAGATCCTGCTGTCCCCATCCATTGGAACAGATCCTGCTGTCCCCAATCCATGGGAACAGATCCTGCTGTCCCCATCCCTGGGAACAGATCCTGCTGTCCCCATCCATGGGAACAGATCCTGCTGTCCCCATCCCTGGGAACAGATCCTGCTGTCCTGATCCTTGGGACAGATCCTGCTGTCCCCAATCCATGGGAACAGATCCTGCTGTCCCCATCCATGGGAACAGATCCTGCTGTCCCCAATCCATGGGAACAGATCCTGCTGTCCCCATCCCTGGGAACAGATCCTGCTGTCCCCATCCCTGGGAACAGATCCTGCTGTCCCCAATCCATGGGAACAGATCCTGCTGTCCCCATCCCTGGGAACAGATCCTGCTGTCCCCAATCCATGGGAACAGATCCTGCTGTCCTGATCCTTGGGACAGATCCTGCTGTCCCCATCCATGGGAACAGATCCTGCTGTCCCCAATCCATGGGAACAGATCCTGCTGTCCCCAATCCATGGGAACAGATCCTGCTGTCCTGATCCTTGGGACAGATCCTGCTGTCCCCATCCATGGGAACAGATCCTGCTGTCCCCATCCATGGGAACAGATCCTGCTGTCCCCATCCATGGGAACAGATCCTGCTGTCCTGATCCTTGGGACAGATCCTGCTGTCCCCATCCATGGGAACAGATCCTGCTGTCCCCAATCCTTGGGGACAGATCCTGCTGTCCCCAATCCATGGGAACAGATCCTGCTGTCCTGATCCTTGGGACAGATCCTGCTGTCCCCAATCCTTGGGGACAGATCCTGCTGTCCCCAATCCATGGGAACAGATCCTGCTGTCCCCATCCCTGGGAACAGATCCTGCTGTTCCTGGTCCTTGGGCAGTGCCCAGTGAGGTTGTAAATCTGATGGAAATTGCAGCCAGGGCATCTCTGGGCAAGGATCCACACAATTATTGGAGTTTCCCTGCTGCTGGCCTTGTAAAAATTTGTAATTTATTTTGTCTGGCTGGTTGTGGATCTTTTTTCTTTAAAGAGCTGAGAATTCCAGGTGAGAACTCTGCAGCTGTTTGAAAGGGGAGGGAACAATTCCTTCAGGTGAATTCAGCTGTTGCTCTTGGCAGGAGAAATGGAAATGTTCTTAAAGAGGAACTCAGCCTGGATTTGGTGATTTTAGTAAGGAATTACAGAGTTCAGGGGTTCTGTGATACACAGGAATGCTGAGAAGTATAGAACAAGTGAGGAACATTTAATTACTGCTTTCATTTTTTTTGGTATTTCCAGATGAAACTGGAACTGGCATGATTATTAGCAGATTTAATTGAAATGAGCTATTTTATTTTACAGAAATAACTCCAAGTCTGTTTGTCAAATAAGCCAGTGAATTATGAAATAATTAAAAGTAATGCCAATAACTAAATAAATCTGGGGAGGAACAATATTTTTGAAGGTGAAGAATGGTTTAAAAACATTCTATTCAATATTTTTATTCATAACATTTATTTGAAGGTAAAATAAAACTGTCCTGAACTTTGCAGTGTTAGGACTGTTAACCAGAACACCAGCATTAGGATCCAACATTTCTGACACAGTTGTAGAATTCAGAAGATGATTTTATTCCATGTTCCATTCAGAAGATGAATTTTTCAAAGTCTATTGAACCTTAAACCTAAGTCTGATTTTTTAACCTGTTAAATCATCTGTGAGATGAGAAATGGAATTAATGCTCTGGGGAATAAACCCTTTAAAGGCTCATTGAACCCCCACGGCTTTAAAAACTCACATTTTTATCTGCTGGTGAAATATTCTTTTAAAAAAACCCATCTGAGGACACACGTGACCCTCCTCAAACAAGACGTGAGAGAATATAGATCGCAAAATAGCAAATTTAATTAAAAATTCTGATTTTGGTCACTTCTGGGCTGTTTAGCTGAGGAAAAGTGGAGATTCCTTTGTATTTTTAGTGCAGTGTGTGGTTTGGGGCAGGTCTCCGTTGGGAGAGGAGCCCAGCTCCCAGAGAGATCCGTGCCCCAGTCCCTGTGGGAATGCTGCCTGTGGAGCTCAGCTGGGAGCCCCTTGTGAGCCCTGCTTGCAGAGGAGCTGCCTCTGCCTGTGAGCTCCAGAGCATCCCTGGAGGCTTTCCTGCTGGAGCTGCCGTGGGCAGCAGGTGCAGAGCCGGAGCTGGAGGGCAGGGAACACTCCCGTGGCACCAGGAATATTCCTGGCACTGCCCAGCTGGGTGGCTGCTGCTGGGCAGTGCTGCACGTGCAGGGAAGGTGTATTCTGGGGTTTTTCTCCCTGGTTTTACACATTGCTGAGCACATAATTCAAATTCACACCTTCACAATACAAATGTTCACATGCTCTGTTTTCTGAAAGGAAATCCATATCCGTGCATCTGTGCAGTGCCTCTCCTGGAGCTGGGGTAGTTAGAGGAGATTCAAGAAAAGCAGGTTTAGGAGAGCCAAATGGCCTCCTCCTGGTGTTGAAGTTTTGTTTGGGGTGGCAGAGCTGCAGTAAAAGGGAATAAAGAGGAGGCCTCTGCATTTCCATGGTGGCTGGTGCTGGGGGTTACTCACAGGACACCAGATAATTTTCCCCAGGTTCCTGATTGCAGTTCTGTAATTAGTGCTGGAGCTCAGGGCAACCGTGGGCACTGTCAGGGTGCCCTGGGAGCCTGGAGGTGCTGCCAGGTCACTGGTGTTAATAAAGCCCACAGAGCCAAGGCTTGGCACAGCCTTGCTGCTTTTAATGGCTTTGTTAATTAAAATTAATGTGTGGCCTGCAAGCTGTGTCCAGCCCTGCAGCTTTCACACCTGGCTGGGTGTGAATGAAGGTGTAGACTCCCCTTGTCCCTCCTGTTCCTTGGATTTATGCAGTGGAATTTCTCCCACCTGGAGGACGCTGTGGTGGGGATCACAGGGTGAGGCGCTTCCCCTGCTTCAAAAGGGTTTTGCCTGCCCACCCTGCCAGGGAACAATTCCTAATTCCCAATGTCCCAACCATCCCTGCCCTCTGGCAGTGGCAGCCATTCCCTGTCCCTCTGTCCCTTGTCCCCAGTCCCTCTCCTGGACCCCTCCAGGCCTGGAAGGGGCTCTGAGCTCTGCCCTCAGCTGAGCAGCCCCAGGTGGGCTGCAGGATGCCCAGTGCTGTCCTGACTGATCCCAGCAAGCTCTTCCAACAGAGATAATGTGCTTTTATCATGTAAATAATGTACTTTTCATTGATGTACCGAAGTGGGCTGCTGGAAGTGCCCGGGGTGGAGCCAGGGCTGGCTTTTGTGAGAGCAGTGGGACAGATCAGCCTGGGCTCAGCACTGACAACAACAGAACCGAGGTACACCAAGGGAAAAGCAATGACTTCTTTCTGTTTAAATGCTGTTTGCTGCTCATTTGGGTTGCAATTTCAGCAGTTCCTGTTCCCTTGGCTGTTTCTGCAGAGCACCATCCCCTTCTCCTCGGATTCCACCTGTGCCAGCAGCAGCTCCTGGGGGCCCAGCTCTGCCCTCAGCCACAAGCGCCGGACACGGATGCTGAGCAAAGGCATCCAGGCAGGTGAGCCCTGAATCCACACCTCCCTGGCTCCTCCTGCCTCTCCTGCCTTTGGAGCCCCTTCTCCCAGTCTGGGTGCTCCTGGTGTGGGTCTGTGCAGCAGCACCCTCCAGACTCACTCTGAATGCTGCCAGGGAGGGGTGATGTGTTCAGGGAACGTGAGCTGTTTACTTGCCATTCTTGTGCTGCTTTAAAAGCCAATTTTCTCACTTGTAAAGTTTATCAGCCTCAGCTTCTGCTCCATTTCAATGGCAAAGGTGAGCTGCCTTTTTTTATCTATTGTTTTTTCCCCAAGACATCTGTTCCTCCCAGAATGGCTTTTGTAGGCATATGCTATTTCAGAAGGCAACTGCAGTGTTCCGTGTTCTTCCTGGGAATATTTTGGGTGTTCAATTCTATTTCAGTCCCGAGCTGCTCCTGGCCTGGTGCAGTTCTGCAGTTGGGTTTTTTCTGGTGGCAATTAGCAGTTTCTTCATTGCTTTCATTTCCACGCCAACTCCCCATCATCACATTGAGTAATGGCCTTGGTTTATTCATCAGATACAGCAATTATTTATTTATTCCTGCTTGTGTGCAAGCAGATTGAATCAGGGAAGGATTTTCATAGCGCAGAGTTAATTCCAGTTGGATTCCCACCCCCCAGATAAATGTACATTTTGCTTGGGGTATTTGGTTTTAATTTCCCTCAGATTATCACACAGTAACAATCCCCAGCCACTGGAAACTCTGCTTGGTTTGGGGAAGTGTAAAATGTAAATATAAAAGGTTTGGACTGCTGGAGGTGGGTGAAGCTCTTCACTCTGGGCTGGAGTGGGGTCATTCCCTGCCCTGGCACTGAGACACCTCTGCTTGGTTTCCATTCCAGGGGACCTGGAGATCGTCAGCAGTGCCACCAGGAAGAACACCCGGGACGTGGGGGTGACCTTCCCCACGCCCAGGAGCAGCCAGCAGCTGTGGGAGCCCCCGGGGCAGGGACAGGGACAGGGGGGAGCCTGGCAGCAGCCCCGGGCACGGCCGGGCAGGCTCCTGACAGACACACGGAGCAGGAGGAGCAGGCTGGGTAAGGCTGGGGACACCTGGGCAGGGTGGGGACACCTGGGGTAAGGCTGGGGACACCTGGGGTAGGGCTGGGGACACCTGGGGTAGGGCTGGGGACACCTGGGGTAAGGCTGGGGACACCTGGGGTAGGGCTGGGGACACCTGGGCAGGGCTGGGGACACCTGGGCAGGCTGGGGACACCTGGGCAGGGCTGGGGACACCTGGGCAGGGCTGGGGATACCTGGGCAGGCTGGGGACACGTGGGGCAGGGCTGGGGACAGCTGGGGCAGGGCTGGGGACACCTGGGCAGGGCTGGGGACAGGCAGGGCAGGGCTGGGGACACCTGGGCAGGGCTGGGGACACCTGGGCAGGGCTGGGGACACCTGGGCAGGCTGGGGACACCTGGGCAGGGCTGGGACACCTTAGGCAGGGTTGGGACAGCCAGGGCTGGTCACAGTCCGTGGTGGTGGTGGACACAACCTGCCCCAAGAGCATCCTGTGCCAAGGGGCAGGAGCCACGAGAGCACAGCACACACACTGATGTGTGGACAGACAAATCTCCAACTAATTAAAGTGGAAAGGTGGAGTGTTTTTATAGCACTGGGTACAGGGGGAATAATTTCTAAAGGTATGTGTTCCCTTTGAGAATCTAAACTTCCTTTTTGTCCCTTAACCTGTAGCATATGCATTAAGTTTTACAATAGATTTTTGCACATTTATTTATCACAATTAGCCCTGATCAGTTCTTGTACAGAGAGCTCTCTGGTTGTCCATCCATCTCCTGTAGCTTTAGTTTTGGTTTGCTTCTTGTTTTAAGGTCCAAGGGGCCCCTCTTATTTTCTTCTAGCTCAGAAGTTCACGTTCTTTTCACCTTGTTTGAGGCAGTTTTGGGAGCTACAGGCTGTTGTGAGCACAGGTTTTTTATGAGCACAGCAAATGAACAGACTCTACAGATGAAACAAGTGAAAGCAGCACACTTCACCTCAATCTGGAATGGGTTTCTAAGCTCAGTTAATTCCTAACCTCATGTGTCAGCACACACACAGCAGGGAGGGTCCAGGCACGGAGTTCCAACGTGCTTTATTGCAGACAGTGCTGAAGGGTCTGGGGGCAGAGACAAGCACAAAGGAGGGTCCAGGGTGTGAATACAGGAGCAGGGAGTCAGGGATCCAGGTCTGGGGGCTCGGGGTGGTACACAGGGAAAGGACTGACAGTGTTGCAGGGTGGCAGAGGTGCTGCAGCCTTCTTTGAGCTGTCTGCTGCAGCAGCTGCTCAGAGCCAGGCCACGGAGCAGCCATTTCCAGTCCATGCACACACCCCACAGACAGCTCAGAGGAAGGACAGGAAGGGTCTCTGCATGGCGTGTTCCAGCAAAGGTTTATCCCAAAGCCTGTGAGGGGCTCAGGGACACAGCCAGACCTGCAGGGTCTGCACAGTGGGGTCTGCACAGTGTGGGGGCAGTGAGCTGAGGGCACAGGGGCGGGCAGAGGGCAGCAGCCTGCAGGGCATGGGGGTCAGTGGCTGGGGTGGCAGGGTCAGCTGGCCCACGGGGAGCCAGGGGGATGGGGGTCAGTGGCTGGGGTGGCAGGGTCAGCTGGCCCTCGGGGAGCCAGGGGCATGGGGGTCAGTAACTGGGGTGGCAGGGTCAGCTGGCCCTCGGGGAGCCAGGGGCATGGGGGTCAGTGGCTGGGGTGGCAGGGTCAGCTGGCCCTCGGGGAGCCAGGCTGCTGTGGGGTGGCAGCAGGGCTGCAGCACCACGGGCTGAGTCCTGTCCATCAGCCCGACTGTGGTGTGTTCTTCCAAGGCAAGGCAGTCCCTGGGCATTCCCCTGAGGGGGAGGATTCCACACAATGGGGATGCCAGGGTGGCTGGGCAGGGTTACACAAACCAGCGGGGTAACAGGGAACTCTCCAGAACATGAACGCGTAGGGGAGGCCAGTGGCAGGGCAGAACTGGATAAATCACACAGAGCTGCAGAGCACCGTGGGGGAGCCTCCTTCCCCCCCTGAGCTGAGGAGTGCCCAGAGCCTGGGTGCATCTCTCCAGGGCATTGCCCTGCCCTTCCCTGGCAGGCTGATGGCTCTGCACAGAGCTGGCCCTGCCACAGCCTGCTCCTGCTGGGATCTCAGGAGTTCAGCCAGAGCCCTGCCAGGGGATGTGCTGCTGGCCCTGATGGCAGTTTCAGCCATGAAAGGGCTGTTAGAGCAGGAAATGCAGTCACTAGGGAGAATAAACACGGTGGAGAGGTGCTCGACATGAATTTCTGAGATACAAAAGGTTCTGTTGAACTCTCAGTGCTGGTCACCAACTTGTCCTTAATGTCTCATGCCCTGAGGCTTCCCAGATTTTTCCAGAGTACTTGGGTGACAATTGGGAAGAACTTGACTGGTTTTGGGAGTTGTATTTTTAGGCTGCTGGTGGAGTCTCCTGACGTTTTCTTTTTTTTTTTTTTTTTTTGTCTCTTAAATTCCTGCAACTCTTCACAACGTCACAATTAAATGTTTAAAAATATTTCCCTTACTCATCACTGTTGTTGTTGTGGGGACTGATCATTCTCCTTCATAAGGGTTTAATTTAGAAAATTCAGAATATCTGCTCAGAATCCCAGCTGATGTATTCACATCATTGTGTGTGTAAACTGTGAGTAACTCAATTCCTGGGGACACATTGAGCATTTGGGAGATGGAAAGCATTTGAACTTCCAAAACATGGATGCAGAGCCACAGGGCTTAGGCCAGCAGAAAGGCTCCTTAAAAATGTGTGATTGCTGGTAAATAACTGTCCTTTCCATGGAGGGAAACCTGGAAAATGGAACCTGGGCCTTTCAAAAGTGGTGTTTGCTAAAGGCTTGCTAGGGAAGGAATTCTCTTGAAGCTGCCCGAGGTGTTTCCCACAGAAACTCCCCTGGACTCAGCTGCAGTGGGGGGTTGCTGCAGTGTTGGCACTGGCTGGGTTTAGCTGCAAACCTGGGCACTGCTGTGGCTGAACCCCAGCTGCTCCTTCCCTTCTGAGGGATGTGGGACAGGATGGGAGGGGCAGAGGGGGGAAACCACTGGATTGGGATAGAGACAGGATAACAGGGAAAGGAAAAGCCACTCAAACACAGCCAGACAAGGAATTCATTCTCCGCTTGGAGAATCCTGGAATGGGTTGGGTGGGAAGGGACCTTAAATCCCACCCAGTGCCACCCCTGCCATGGCAGGGACACCTCCCACTGTCCCAGTGTCCAACCTGGCCTTGGGCACTGCCAGGGATCCAGGGGCAGCCACAGCAAATCTGGGAATTCCTGTGCCAGGGCCTTTCCAACCTCCCAGGGAACAGTTCCTTCCCCATATCTGGTATAAACCTGCCCTCCTTCAGCTTCAGACCATCTTCCCTTGTCCCAGGTCCCTCTGCAGCCTCCTTGGAACCCCCTGTAGGCACTGGAGGGACCCTGGAGAGCCCCTGCCCACTTTCCCATCCCCAGGAGAGCTCCCTTGTGCCTGATGTGACCTGGGAGATCAAAGCACCCTCATTCCAAGTGCTCCCCTTCCTCTTCCCTCAGCTCTGCCTCCTGACCGTGATCTGGGATGCCCCTTGGGTCAGCTGCCATCACCTCCCCTGGCTGTGTCCCTCATTCCTGCAGGAATAAAGGACCATGGATTGGGGTGGGCAACAGGCACAGGAATTGCCTCAAATCTTCTTTCTCTTCTGTGTTCTTTTAACAGGGACTCAGTGGCTCGTCCCAGCAGAGGACTTGGAATGTGAGTCGAGGAAGGAAAACCAGTGCAGCGCCACTCCTGGCCCTGGGCCAGCCTGGTTTGAGCCCTGGAGCAGCACAAAGCCTTGGAGAGAGCCCCTGCGGGAGAGGAACTGGGAGGAGCAGCCCGGCCTGGGCCAGGGAGCCGTGACACCCCCGGGGGCTGGCAGGGGGCTGGGGCAGCCCCTGGGCAAGCTCTCGCTGCAGGTGAGGCCACTGAGCCAGGCACTGCTGGGGCTCACAGGGGCACATCCTGGGATCTCGTGGTGGTCTGCCTTTCCCCAGGGTTAAGTTATTTAAGTTATTTCCCCAGTACTTGACTTGGTCTGGAGTTACAGGGGTTAAACCGCTTGGCTGCAGGAACCAGGGGGATGTGGCTGACAGAATGTCCCACCACACTTGTTTCCATGCAGAAACAGTGCTGAAGTGTACATAGGTATGAGATCAAAATGAGTTTTTATTATTATTTTTTATTATTTTGGGGTTTTTTTTCCTTTCTGGCCAGTTTATTTCCACGTTGTTAAACCAGAGGCTCAGAGGCTGCTGGCCTCCGAGCACCTACCCAGCCTTAAGGACAGGAGTTTCATATTGCACCCGATATTGTGAGGGGACTTTTTCCATGCTCTGGGGTTCGTGGTGGATGTTCTGGGTGTCCCCTGCAGCTGCCAGCCCCAGCTTGGCCAGCAGGGTCTGTTTGTGTCCCCTCAGGAGGCCCTGGCCCTGCACCGCCCCGATTTCATCTCGCGCTCGGGGCAGCGCCTGCGGCACCTGCGGCTGCTCCGCGAGGAGAGGAGGCTGCACTCGTCCCAGGGGGAGAGACTGCTGCCACCCCGGGGGGACAGACTGCTGCCACCCCGGGGGGAGAAACTGCTGCCACCCCGGGGGGAGAAACTGCTGCCAGCCCAGCAGCTGCTGCAGCCTGCAGGGAGGAGGAAGGACTGCAGGACTGCAAATCACCTGGTGTCCAGCCGAGGTACTTCAGGGCTCTGCTTTGAATTCTTTCGTTTATGAGCTCTACATTATGCTTCAGGGTGTATTTATTTACTGGGTATTTCTCCTAAAGCCATTACAGTTATTTAACTCTCTTGTCTGCAAGATCTTATAAAGAGTTTTTTGTAAGAACCTCTATAAAACTTACAAAGGACTCACATTGTTGCTGTAACAAACTCGTTCATCGTTCCCTTATCTCAAAATTTTCTGTTCAGGTTTCCTGATGAGAGAAAAAAGAAGAGCAATTCCCAAGCATGAGATGTTTCAAAGATCTAAAAGGTAAAGTCCAGGGAATTTTATTTCAGGTGGATCAGTGCCCTGGGTAGGGAAGAACTTTCAATCCTGTCTGCAGTCAAAGAACTGGGTGTGCAAATAATTCAGCTTCTTCAGTGAAAAATGCAGGTGCCTTATCAGGGGGAGAAATGTCCTACTTAGAAGTTCCAAGAAACAAAATCATTTTGGAAAATCATTTCTGTAGCTAAAGCTGGGGATTCTGCTGCAGTGTCAGCCATCCACAGCAAACTGGGTCCCACGTGGAGAGGGAATGGGCTGGGGGACACTGGAGCTCTGAGGAAGCTCACAAATTAACAAAGTGGGTAACTGGGGCAGCAGCAAGGCATTCCCCCAAAGGAAGAGGCTTTCTATAGAAATAATCACCCCAAGGGAGTACAGAGACTTGTACCCTTGGAAAAACCACCTTGGGTAGGGTTTGTGTTATTTTTGACTGCAGTAACTCATCTCTGCAGTGCCCAGCACGCTGCCATGGATTTACCCTTTGGAAGAGCTGTGCTGCAGAGGGGTGTGGGAAGGGACAGTAAGAAATGGGAGTTCACTGCAGCTGAGTTTGCTGTGAACGGGGTGGGAAGTGCTGGGCCAGGAGCAGCAGAGCCTGAGTTCCTGGAAACAATCACAGGTTGGTGGGATGAGGCCTGAGCAGCCTGGGCAGCCTTGGAATTAACCCTGCTTTGAGCAGGAGCTTGGTGGCCTCCAGAGGTTTCTGCCAACCTCGGTTTCTCTGGGATTGCACCAAACACCTGCTGCAATACACAGTACATAAAACAAACCCCTTGATGATTTTTAGTGACTTTAATGATTTTCACGATACATTTTAATGATTTTTAGCATTTAGAAGTATTCTTAGGGTGCCTGGAGGTGTCCCTGCCCATGGCAGGGGTGGCACTGGATGGGCTTTGAGGTCCTTCCAACCCAAACCATTCCAGGATTGAAGGAAAACTTGGGGAAGCATCAGCACAGGAGAAAACAAAGCAGGGCAACACTACTGAAAGCACTGGAATTTTGGAAATGCCTGAAAAGCTTCAGTGAGCTGATTGCTGGGCTGAACTCCTGCCATGGCTGAGGGACATGGGAGTGTCCTGGGCTGGGGACACGGGGGACACTGAGCTCCAGCTGGGTCAGCACGGCAGGGCAGAGCTACAGGGGCTGCTCTGAGGAGGTGCTGGGGTGGGAGAGGCATGGCAGGGGCAGGATGGGTGTCCCAGGGGCATGAGAGGTGTTCCAGGGCAGGAGGAGTGTTTCAGGGGCAGGAGGGGTGTCCCAGGGGCAGGAGAGGTGTCCCAGGGGCAGGAGAGGCACTCCAGGGGCAGGAGAGGCACTGCAGGGGCAGGAAAGGCACTGCAGGGGCAGGAGGGCTGTCCCAGGGGCAGGAGAGGCGTTCCAGGGGCAGGAGAGGCATTCCAGGGGCAGGAGAGGCACTGCAGGGGCAGGAGAGGTGTCCCAGGGGCAGGAGAGGCATTCCAGGGGCAGGAGAGGCATTCCAGGGGCAGGAGAGGTGTTCCAGGGGCAGGAGAGGTGTTCCAGGGCAGGAGAGGTGTCCCAGGGGCAGGAGAGGTGTCCCAGGGGCAGGAGAGGCACTGCAGGGGCAGGAGAGGTGTCCCAGGGGCAGGAGAGGTGTTCTAGGTGCAGGAACCATCCCAGGGGCAGGAGAGGTGTCCCAGTGGCAGGAATTGTCAGGGATGTGCTTGGCCAGCAGCCCCTGGGGATGTGGGGATAAAGCACAGGGTGTGTGTTGCAGTAAAGCAGATGCAGGAAGAATAAAGCTCACATTAAAATAAAAAAATTAATAAAATATAAATATAGAAATATATACAAATATAAATATATAAATATAATAAATAATATACAAAAATAAAGATACATAAATAAAGCTCATATTTATACAGTTTTTAAAGATGACATGTTTGACTCTAATTGGTTAGTAACCTTAACACTCAGTCTGTTGGTTAGAAGGTGCTTGTATGTGTTAAGACTTTTTTCTTCAGGTGTTTACATATTTTTCTTTGTAGGTTCTTAGAGGACAGATCTTTTGTTATTACTTTTCTTTACCAGAATAAGTTGTTCTGCAAACTTGATTCTCCTTGTAATTTTTTCAGATAAGAACTTACAAGCTAGCTACTAGTTTAGCTGAAGTAGCAGGACCTACACCATGTTTTATAGGGCTTTTCTTTTACAATATTTCTCCTTGTGTACAGCAGCTGTGGATTTTAGTGCCAGGCAGTTTCAGATCTCTGTTTTTGCCTTTCCTCTCCCTTTAGGATGTACGAGCAGCTCCCCGAGGTGAGGAGGAAGAGGGAGGAGGAGCAGAGGAGGCTGGAGTACAGCTCCTACCGCCTGAGGGCTCAGCTCTACAAAACTGTGAGTGCAGCACCCCTCTGGGCTCACCCTACACACCTGGGAGTGCAGCACCCCTCTGGGCTCACCCTACACACCTGGGAGTGCCCCTGGTCCCTCTGGGCTCACCCTACACACCTGGGAGTGCCCCTGGTCCCTCTGGGCTCACCCTACACACCTGGGAGTGCAGCACCCCTCTGGGCTCACCCTACACACCTGGGAGTGCCCCTGGTCCCTCTGGGCTCACCCTACACACCTGGGAGTGCCCCTGGTCCCTCTGGGCTCAGCCCTACACACCTGGGAGTGCCCCGGGTCCCTCTGGGCTCAGCCCTACACACCTGGGAGTGCCCCTGGTCCCTCTGGGCTCACCCTACACACCTGGGAGTGCCCCGGGTCCCTCTGGGCTCAGCCCTACACACCTGGGAGTGCAGCACCCCTCTGGGCTCACCCTACACACCTGGGAGTGCCCCGGGTCCCTCTGGGCTCAGCCCTACACACCTGGGAGTGCCCCGGGTCCCTCTGGGCTCAGCCCTACACACCTGGGAGTGCAGCACCCCTCTGGGCTCACCCTACACACCTGGGAGTGCCCCTGGTCCCTCTGGGCTCAGCCCTACACACCTGGGAGTACAGCACCCCTCTGGGCTCAGCCCTACACACCTGGGAGTGCCCCTGGTCCCTCTGGGCTCACCCTACACACCTGGGAGTGCCCCTGGTCCCTCTGGGCTCACCCTACACACCTGGGAGTGCCCCCTTGTTGCAATGGAGATGGACAAAGACACCTGTTCATGCAAAATAGCCAAATCTCTGTTCACAGCTCATATTTTATAATATTTATATATACATATAAAATAAAATATATATTCTCTATATATTTATATATAGAATAAAATATATATTTGCTATATATTATATATATCTATAATATATAATATTTATATATCGTAAATATATATTATATATTTACATAAATATATAATATAAATATAATGTACAATATATATCTCTATTATATATTTATAGAATATATTTATATATTATATATTTATAATTATTTATGTAATTATATATTATAATGTAATATTTATTCTATTATATAAATATATGTTTTATTATCTTTATATGGTTATCAGACGGCACCAAGTCTGAATCTGACTGTTCAGCAGTTCACTCAAGCTCAGCTCACTGGCTGGCAATGGCTTGTGTCCGTGTCCACCAATCCTTTCTCTTTCTAGGTCTGTTCACATTCTTGTCTCCTGGGGAGTGAATGTTTCACAAGGGTAGGATTTTCCTCCCCACAGGCGTGAGCTGTCTTCTCACAAGAATAGATTGTTTTGCTCACTGATTCTCACTATTGTAATTCTTGCCTCACAGTAATGAGGCCAGATTTTAGAAGGCTTTTTTTTTTATAAGGTTTGACCTGTATGTGACACCCCCTCCCCCTGGAGCACCACATTCCCTCCGGGAGTGCCACACACAGGGATCTGCTGAGGGCTGTCTGTTTGAAAAGCCAGGTGTGTGCTGAGGAAGGCAGGAGCCTGCCCTGAAATGGAAAATGGGAACCCCCTCCCTCTGAATTATTGTAATTTGGAAATTAAGGGGCTCTCAGGCAAAGGTATGGGAATAGGAATAACAGTTCTTTGCTAGGGAAATTAGAAATACAAATGCAGTAGTACAAAAACAACACTGCCAGAGTCAGAGCAGGAGCTGACCCTGTGGGTCAGGGGTCCCATCCCATGGGGGCTCAGCCCTCCTGCAGTGCCAGCTGTGCTTCTGCTGGAGCAGGGATCCTGCACAAGGGGGGAGTTTTCCTCTGCAGCTCCAAGGCTGCTGGAGATGGGCCTGGTGCTCCTGTGGGAATGCAGGGCAGGAGAAAGCTGCTCCTGGGGGAATGCAGGGCAGGAGAAAGCTGCTCCTGGGGGAATGCAGGGCAGGAGAAAGCTGCTCCTGTGGGAGTGCAGGGCAGGAGAAAGCTGCTCCTGGGGGAATGCAGGGCAGGAGAAAGCTGCTCCTGTGGGAGTGCAGGGCAGGAGAAAGCTGCTCCTGTGGGAATGCAGGGCAGGAGAAAGCTGCTCCTGTGGGAATGCGGGGCAGGAGAAAGCTGCTCCTCTGGGAATGCAGGGCAGGGGAAAGCTGCTCCTCTGGGAATGCAGGGCAGGGGAAAGCTGCTCCTCTGGGAATGCAGGGCAGGAGAAAGCTGCTCCTGTGGGAATGCAGGGCAGGAGAAAGCTGCTCCTGTGGGAATGCAGGGCAGGGGAAAGCTGCTCCTCTGGGAATGCAGTGGCCAAAGGCTGCTGTGCTGTTCCAAACCTCAGATTGTATCCAGGTAGGAATGCTTGGCTCCTGCCCTGGGCAGAGCATCTCCCCATGGGATGATGGGATTTGATCAGCCATGCAGGGACACTCCCTGGCCATGACCAGAAGATAATTAATAATTAATGGCCCATTAACAGAGGATATCTCCCAGAGGGAGGATTGGCTGTGGAAGGGATAAAGCAAACTGCCCCATGAACAGAGAGAACTGCCCCAGCTCTGACAGGTGGCAATAAAACACCCCCAGGCACATCCTACAACCCAGGGCACAGGAGTGCAGGTGCTGGGCTGAGGGGGTGCCCAAGTGTGTTCCATATCACCCAGCCAAGCTCTCCTACACCTTTCCTTCCCTGAAATCCTCCCATTCCATGGCAAAATGGCTCGGAACGTGGTGCTGGTGAATTGATACAAACAAGGGCTTGTGCAGGGCCTGGGGTGGAGCAGAGGGGTGTTGAGCACATCCCAGGAAGGACAAGTGTCCTTGAGGCTGCTGGGTTTGTTCTCCTGTGCCCTGGCTGTGGCTGGATTTGGCTCAGGGAATTCCCAGCCAACTTCCCAGCCCTGCCTAACAAAGTCAGGAAACTTAATTTACCCAGTGTAAAGCTTGCAGTCCTGGTGGCAGGTTACCTCTGAGGGTTCCAGCACTTTCTGTTTGCCCAGCACTGGCCCTGCTCAGCCAGGACCCTGTCTGGGGAGCTGTGGGATAAACCAGTGTCCCTGAGCACTGGAACTAAAACTGGCCTTTTCTTTAAACTCTGGCTCTTAAACTTGCACTGCAGTTTTAGTGTTAAACTCCTGGCTGGAGCAGCTCCTTTCCTGGAGTATCCAGAGCTGGAGTGATAGGCTTGGCTGTTTGTTGGGAACAGCAGTCATTGGATTTCGGAAGGCAGCACTTGTAGTGTATTCTGCAAAACATCTTCCTACTCTAATTTGGGGAATTTACCACTAGAAAGACTTTAATTTGTTGCTATACTCGGGCAGGGTATTTTCAGGACATCTTTTTTCCTCAGTCTGAGAATTCCAGATGCTGGTACAGCAAAGATTGAAGAATTAATGAGTTCTGGCAGCCACTGACTTGGAGTGGAGAGTGGGCTGGAAGCAGGGAGGAAATAGGATCAGAACTCTGGTACATAAATATGGGTTTGATTGGAAGGGAGGTGATGATTCATGGCAGTAAATGATTCCAGTGCTTTAGTTCTCCCTGCTGGTGCAGAAAAGCTGCTGTAAATCAGGGAGTGGTTTGGTGAGGATGGGCTGAGAGCACCAGCTTCTGAGTGAGGCTCATTGCCCCTGAAACATCAACCACAGATTTTGTGGAATGGCTCCAAAAATGAGACAGAGCTTTGGGGGCAGGAAGGAGCTGCTCCAGGAGCTCCATGAGGTGTGGGATGGGGCATTCAAGGACCCCCTGTGCCCCAGGCTGCTCCAGGGGTCTGTGCCAGGGCTGGTGTGGAGCAGAGGGGCAGAGCTGCTGCTGCTGGCCCTGGGGAGCCCCATGAGCCTGCAGGGAGCAGCTCCTTGGCATTTCTGCAGGGAAAACATGGCAGAGGGAGGCACAGCTCTGGGTGGGGCTGGGACAGCCCCTGTGCTCCCTGCCACCACAGGCCTGTCCCAAAAATCAGAGCCATGCAGTCACTCAGCATGGAAAATCCCTCTGAGCCTGTCCAGTCCAACCATCCCTGCTCTGCCAGGGCCACCTCTGCCCCTGTCCCCAGGGCCACAGGGATGGGCACTCCAAACCTCCCTGGGCACTCCCAGTGCCTGACCCCCCTTTCCATGGGGAAATTCCTCCCAGTGCCCACCCTGAGGCTCCCCTGAGGCCGTTCCCTCTGCTCCTGCCCCTGTTCCCTGGAGCAGAGCCCGACCCCCCCGGCTGTCCCCTCCTGGCAGGAGCTGTGCAGAGCCACAAGGGCCCCTGAGCCTCCTTTGCTCCAGGCTGAGCCCCTTCCCAGCTCCCTCAGGGATTCTGCAGCCCCTTCCCAGCTCCCTCAGGGATTCTGCAGCCCCTTCCCAGCTCCCTCAGGAATTCTGCAGCCCCTTCCCAGCTCCTCAGGGATTCTGCAGCCCCTTCCCAGCTCCCTCAGGGATTCTGCAGCCCCTTCCCAGCTCCCTCAGGAATTCTGCAGCCCCTTCCCCAAGGCTTTGGGGGCTCACAGGGTGTGATTGAAATTAGGGCAAGGAAGCAGTGAATGAATGAATCCCATGCCAGTGGGACACCTCCCACTGTCCAGGCTGCTCCAAACCCCTGTGCCCAGCCTGGCCTGGGACACTGCCAGGGAGGGACAATCTCAGTGTCCAGGCTGGGGGATGAGATGCAGCTGAGTTCATTTGACTCAAAATAAGACCCCAAATTGATGAATATATATGAACAAAATCTGCTTCCCTTTTGTAAAGCAGAGGGCAAATGTCCCTGCAGGGCTCTGGGAAGTGAGGGGCTGTCAGGGCTGCTCTCAAGGCATTTCTGTGACAGTTTGGGGCAGCTCACTGAGGGGAAAAGAAAGAAAAAAAAAAAGTTTTGTTGGCACTGAGTGAGGGGCAAACAATATGGGCCCACCTAGAACTGGAGCCATAAAAAGCCCTGGGATTGGAGTGCACGGACAGTGTTGATCTGTGAAATAGTTCAGTACTTCTCTTTATTAAGATAGCAAAGTTATTTTTATCACAGTGTGCATGTAGATCTGGGCTGGTGCTCTGTCCCAGCAGCCCTTTGCTTTTGTGCTTTTAATTTCAAATAGAGCATAAAACCATCCCAGTCAGATCAGGGGACGGGGAGTGCCCTGGAATTTTGCACTCTGTAGTGGGAACAGATTCTGATCTGATGGCAGCAGCAATCAGAACTTTCAGCCCCAGTGAAGCAGAAATGAAATTTCTGAGTTTATCAGATGCAGATTGGTTCCATTCCTGAGGCTCTTCCACAAGGGGGAGCGAGTGTGTGATCCCAGGGAACTAGAGAAAGCTCCTGGGAGGGAGCAGCAGGTCCTGGAAGCTCCCCTCTGCCCCGTGAGGCCGGAGCCCAGCCCTGAGGAGCCTTTATTTCTGTGGGTCTGGGAATGCCCTGCCCCAGGCAGGCACAGCACGGGGTGTCCCTGCCCTCGGGGAGAGCAGCAGCTCTGGCAGCCCCTGGGGAACCCTCTGGAATCACCCACTGCCACCACACACAGCTCCAGGGGCTCCTGCTCAGGACCCTGCCCTGGAACAGTGCCAGGGCCAGCTCTGCTCCTGACCTCCCCATGGGAATATCCTGGTGCCAGGCTGCACAGGGAGGTCCTGGTGCTCTCACTGGGCAGCTGCCGAGCTGACAGTTCATCCTGACAGTTCAAATCCCCATTTTGTGCTGCTCACTGCCCCTTGAGGCCAGGCTGGATGGGGTTTGGGGCTGCCTGGATCAGGGGGAGGTGTCCCTGCCCTCAGGGGTGGCACTGGGTGGGCTTGAAGGGCCCTTCCAGCCAAACCCCTCTGGCATTCCACAGCCATCTGTGCAGAGAACCCGTGCTCAGCATTTTCAGCTTTCAAAGCACTAACTGCCCTGTGTCCCTCTGTTTTTCCCTCAGAAGATCACCAGCCGTGTCCTGGGGAAGAAGGTGTCCTGGAGCTGACCTCGGCCAGGCTGGGCTGAGCACACAGCAGCTGCAGCAGGGAGAAGGCAGAAAATGCTCCTGCAGCCCCACTTGGTGCTCTGGGTCACTGCTGTGCCCATTGATCCTGCCCTGTGTAAGAACCAGGCACTGGGGGAGTGTCAGGGTTTAAATAAATAGCTGGGCTTTTATACTGGTGTTAGGCACTTCCAGAGGAAACAGAGTCTGGAAAAACTTGCTTCATAATATATTTATAACTCCCTGATTGGAATAGCAGTTTTATATATTTATTTTCACTGGGTTTTAACGAGGATTTTTTTATTTTTTTAATTCCTGTCTCAATGTAGAAAAGTCACTTGTTATGTTTTGTACTTCAATAAAACAGCAGAGTTGTAATAACTGCTGAAGCTGTGTTTGTGTAGGGACCAGGAGGGGCTGAGCAGAGACAGCTCTGGTGGTGGTGGAGCTTTCAGGCCTTTCCTGGGAGACTCTCCTTCTCCAGATGGTTTGTCCTGCCAGGGTCCCTGGCTGTGCCCTGGGCCAGCATCACTGAAAAGATGCAGGGGAGAGAGGAGGTTCATGAAATGCTCAAGTCTCAGTTTCATCTCATCGTCACTGGGCAGTTCATAGGATGGATAAACAGGAAAAGACATCTGAGGAAAACAGAGTGGGTGTGAGCTGTGGCTTCCTATTGCTCTGCCTCAGATGTTTGTGGCAATTCAGCTGGGAGGGAACACCCAGTGCTGGGAGGGCTGGCTGGGCACCACTGGAGGTGGAAAGTTCTGGAGAGCCCCTGCAGGGGCTCCAGGAGAGCTGCAGAGGGACTGGGGACAAGGGACAGAGGGACAGGACACAGGGAATGGCTGCCACTGGCCAAGGGGAGATTGGGCTGGGATCTTGGCAAGGAATTGCTGGCTGGGAGGGTGGGCAGGGGCTGGGCTGGAATTCCCAGAGCAGCTGTGGCTGCCCCTGGATCCCTGGCAGTGTCCCAGGCCAGGTTGGATCCACCTGGGACAGTGGGAGCTGTCCCTGCCATGGATGGGTGGCACTGGATGGGATTTAAGGTCCCTTCCAACCCAAACCATTCCAGATTCCCTGATCTGGTCTGGTCTCTGTAGTGGAAGTTAAAGTGCAGATTCCAAACAACACCATCCCATGGCTGGGATAAATCAGCTCAGACCGTGGATCCTCTTCCCAGACCTTCCCACCTCCCCAAACCCAGTTTTACCTGTTTATCAGAGCATCAGCCTGCTTTGGGATCCAGTGCCACCCCTGCCCTGTCCAGCCTGCCTTGAGCTGCAGTTTGCTCCTTCCACTGCCTTGGGATCAGGAGTGGAATTGCTGCCTTGCCTCTGGAATTTTGTTCTGGGGCTGGAAATGAGCTTTGTGTGAAGGAGGAGGTGCTGAGCGTGCTGGGGCTGAGCTCTGCTGGATTCTGAGGCACACAGGATGGATTTGTCCCCTGGGAGAGGAGGCTGGGGGGTGCTGGAGCCCTAACGAGCTCCTGCCTCACTTGGAGCTCGCTCAAGGCCACTCAGCTGATGATTTGTGCTTTTAAGCTTCAGTGAGGAGATATGAAGGGATCTGGGGGGCCTTGCTGCTCCAAAATCCCTCTGAGATCAAGCCCAGTGTTCCCCCAGCACTGCCAGGGCCACCCCTGAGTGTCCCCCAATGCCACATCCACAGGGCTGTGAAATCCCTCCAAGGATGGGCACGCCAGGGCTGCACAAACCTTTGGGGGATGCAGTTTCCCCCCAGAGCTGGTGGGGGTGCTCCCATCCATCCTGCCCTGCTGTCTCCCTGGGGATGCTCCCCTGCCCTGCTCCAGGGCCCTTCCCTGCCCTCAGGTGGGTGCAGCTCCTGTGCCTGCACAGCTCCCATTTACAGCTCTGGGGAAGCAGGCTGTTGACATTTGCAGGCACTGCTTCCAGCAGGCCAAACTGCTTTCCAAACACTCAGGAAATTGTGCTTGTCTTGTGCTGGTTCCAGAGTGGAGTCATCCCCTCCAGATCTACTGTACACAGAGACTTTTAGGGTAAATTCTGCAGAGCTCTGGAAGGGAAATTAGGGCAGGACTGGTTTTTTTCAGCACTGTCGGAGCAGGTTTGTGTTTTCAGTCATTCAGAATTGTCCTTTGATCAGCAGCACCCCCCAGGGACTGCTGTGTAGGACAGATGTGTGTCCACAGCCTGACCTGCAGCTGGGAAACCTCCTGGATGAGATGGAAAAGGAGGAAATGGAAAAGAGGTGTAAAAATCCGTCTTATGCTTTGAAATGTGCTTTATTTCAAAATAAGAGGCTTTTCCCCCCTTCAGAAACACATTCAATTTCTTCCTTTATGACAATTTCCACTCATTCTTCTTTGTGCTGTAAATTCCATCCAGAGGGAATCAGTCCTGACCCTCCTCTCTGGGGGGGCAGCCCTGTGAGGGTTTTTGGGGTCCTTCCCATGGAGAGCCCCTCTCCAGCAGGTGTGTGTGTTTCTGAACCCCTCTCCAGTAGGTTTGGGTGTTTTGGGAACCCCTCTCAGCTGGTTTGGGTGTTTCTGAGCCCCTCTCCTGCAGGTTTGGGTGTTTGGGTGTTTCTGAACCCCTCTCCAGCAGCTCTGGGTGTTTCTGAACCCCTCTCCAGCAGCTCTGGGTGTTTCTGACCCCCTGCCATGGAGAACCCTGTCCAGCAGGGGCTGAGGGGCTGGGGTGGTGTCTGGCTCTGTCACTGCTGGGGTCTGGAAGGGTTTCCATGGCAATGCAGTGCAGTGCTGGTGTGAAACACGGCTCAAGTGCCTGATTTCCTTGGAGAAGGAAGTCCCCAGCTCTGTGGTCACCGTTGCTGTCCCCCTGCCTGGGCATGGCCTGCCCAGTGGCTGCCTGCTGGGGACTCTGCCCGGGTTTCTCTTGGCCCGTTTGCTTTGTCACTGAGAGCACCACGGGAAGGCTTTGGAGAGGAGAAGGTGAAGGATTTGTGCCAAAGCAGGTGAGGAAACCTCTTCCAGAATTCCAGGATGGTTTGGATTGCCAGGGACCTTAACGACCATGCAGGCCCACCCCTGCACTGGCACCTGGAGTTAGATGGATTGTGGGCTTTGTGTCAGCCCTCGCCAAAGTCCATCTCATTTTTTCCATGAATGCATCCTGGATTATAATTCACTTTTCCTGAAACAATTCCCTGAGGAAGACATGACTTCCTGACTGGCTGTTCATTAGTGCAGATCCCACTTTAATCCAGTGAAGCAGATTTAAAAATATTGTTTCCTTTGTGCTGCCTCTGTGAGCCCGTGACTGCTCTTGGGGCCAGCTGAAGTCAGCGCTGGGCCGGGGCAGGAGTTCAGCCTGGGGCAGGAATCTGGCTGCAAATGGGAAAGGCCCGAATCTTTCACACGAGCAAGGTTTCAAAGTCAAGCTTTTAGTAATATTTTTCTCCCTACATCAGCAGATAAAGTGAATTCTCCCAGCCAAATGGGACCCTGCGGGAGGGTGAGCGACCTCGGCGTGACAAATGGGAGCCACGCTGATTAATGCTGCTGGAAGGAGCTCAGATTCCAGGGGGATGAGGACACTTGTGAGGGCCTGCCTGGGGACAAGGGGCTTTTCAAATCCAATTTTATTCATGTGCCCACGTGCTGCTGCCCTGTTGCTTCAACAGAGGCTCCTTCCAACTTCCCGAAGCCAGAAGCATTCCAAGCTGTTCTCCCCAGGCTGTGCTGCTCCCCCAGCTGGGATGGATTCAGAGCATCCCATGAATTGTCCTGCTGGCTCCTGGCTCCTGCCTCCCCTCCTGACTCACCCACTGAGCAGCCAGCCCTGACCTTCCTCCGGCCAGGGAAGATCCCCTGGGAGTGACCGAGGAGGGGACGCAGCTGAGGAGTTCTGTGACATCACTGTGAGCTGTGCCTGGGACGGCACTGGTGGCACTTCTGCTCTGGGGACACTCCATCTGAGTGCCAGGGCTTGTATGAGGAGATGTCTGACTGGAGAAGGAACACATGGCCAGGGCAGGAATGGAGCTGGGAAGGGCTGCAGAATCCCTGAGGGAGCTGGGAAGGGGCTGCAGAATTCCCGAGGGAGCTGGGAAGGGGCTGCAGAATCCCTGAGGGAGCTGGGAAGGGGCTGCAGAATCCCTGAGGGAGCTGGGAAGGGGCTGCAGAATTCCCGAGGGAGCTGGGAAGGGGCTGCAGAATCCCTGAGGGAGCTGGGAAGGGGCTGCAGAATCCCTGAGGGAGCTGGGAAGGGGCTGCAGAATCCCTGAGGGAGCTGGGAAGGGGCTGCAGAATCCCTGAGGGAGCTGGGAAGGGGCTCAGCCTGGAGCAAAGGAGGCTCAGGGGCCCTTGTGGCTCTGCACAGCTCCTGCCAGGAGGGGACAGCCGGGGGGGTCGGGCTCTGCTCCAGGGAACAGGGACAGGAGCAGAGGGAACGGCCTCAGGGTGGGACAGGGGTGTTGGTTGGATATTGGGGAAATTTCCTCATGGAAAAGGTGCTTGGGAAGGGGCTTCCCAGGGCAATGGAGTCCCCATCCCTGGAAGTGTCCAGAGAAGGCCTGGAGGTGGCACTCAGAGCTCTGGGCTGGTGACAAGGTGGGGATTGGGCAGAGCTGGGACTTGGTGATCCTGGGGCTTTTCCCACCCCAACAATCCCCTGATTCTGTGTGTCACACCTGAGGGTGTCCCTTGCAGGTTAGGGGTGCTGGAGATTGAGCGGAGAAGCCCCAGGCTGTGGCTGCCCGGGGTCACCCTCCTGTGCCTGTGTCCATGGCTGGGGACAGGGAGTGCCTGGGAGGGGGAGCAGCCTGCAGCCAGAGCCCCCTCTCCTGTCTGTGACCCCAGCTCTGGGTGATCCCCAGCTCTGGGTGACCCCAGCTCTGTGTGATCCCAGCCCTGTGTGACCCCAGCTCAGGGTGACCCCAGCTCTGAGTGACCCCAGCTCAGGGTGACCCCAGCCCTGTGTGACCCCAGCCCTGTGTGACCCCAGCTCTGTGTGACCCCAGCTCTGTGTGACCCCAGCTCAGGGTGACCCCAGCTCTGGGTGACCCCAGCCCTGTGTGACCCCAGCCCTGTGTGACCCCAGCTCAGGGTGACCCCAGCTCTGTGTGACCCCAGCTCTGTGTGACCCCAGCCCTGTGTGACCCCAGCTCTGGGTGACCCCAGCTCAGGGTGATCCCAGCCCTGTGTGACCCCAGCCCTGTGTGACCCCAGCCCTGTGTGACCCCAGCTCTGAGTGATCCCCAGCTCAGGGTGACCCCAGCTCAGGGTGACTCCAGCTCTGGGTGACCCCAGCTCAGGGTGACCCCAGCCCTGTGTGACCCCAGCCCTGTGTGACCCCAGCTCAGGGTGACCCCAGCTCTGGGTGACCCCAGCTCAGGGTGACCCCAGCTCTGGGTGACCCCAGCACTCCCCACGTGCTGCCCTGGCCTCACTCCCCTCTCCCGGGCTGGTGCAGCTGCTGGCGGTGCTGGTGGCAGGGGACAGGGCCAGCGCCTGCTCCTGCCCACAAAAGGCCTTTTATAACTGCAGCAGCCCCAGCTGCTGCTCCCAGCCCGGGCAGGGCCCGTCCCACAGCCTGCTGACATTCCCGGGGGAGCAGAGGCACTCCGGCCCGCCCGAGGGAGGGCAGTGAGGAGAAATGTCCCAGGCTGCGGGGCAGCAGCGAGGCCACGCTCTGCTGGGGACACCGGGCCTGTCTGTGCCCTGGGGTCTGTCCTGTGTGTGCCCTGGGGTCTGTCCTGTCTGTGCCCTGGGATCTGTCCTGTGTGTGCCCTGGGATCTGTCCCTGTCTGTGCCCTGGGATCTGTCCCTGTGTGTGCCCTGGGATCTGTCCCTGTCTGTGCCCTGGGGTCTGTCCCATTTGTCCCCTGGGATCTGTCCTATCTGTCTCCTGAGATCTGTCCCTGTCTGTGCCCTGGGATCTGTCCTGTTTGTCCCCTGGGATCTCTCCTGTGTGTGCCCTGGGATCTCTCCTGTGTGTGCCCTGGGATCTGTCCCTGTCTGTGCCCTGAGATCTGTCCTGTCTGTGCCCTGGGATCTGTCCCAGTCTGTCCCCTGGGATCTGTCCCTGTCTGTGCCCTGGGATCTGTCCCTGTCTGTGCCCTGAGATCTGTCCCTGTCTGTGCCCTGGGATCTGTCCCTGTCTGTGCCCTGGGATCTGTCCTGTTTGTCCCCTGAGATCTCTCCTGTGTGTGCCCTGGGATCTGTCCCTGTCTGTGCCCTGGGATCTGTCCCTGTCTGTGCCCTGGGATCTGTCCCTCTCTGTGCCC